>NW_010340719.1:0-2955 GCF_000700745.2 Antrostomus carolinensis | reverse complement strand
GCTGGCCCCACTGCCAACCCACTAGTGGACCACGCACTCTCTGTGGGGGCTGGGGCTGTGGCGTGGCAGCAACCTGATGCCCAGGAGGGTGGGAGCGCATGCTGTGCTCTTCCCCAAAAGGTTTCACGCCTTCAGACAGCTCTTCAAATTACAGAGGGAGTAGATGGGGTGATGGGGTGGCCAGAGACAGCCAGCCCCTGGTGACCCCTTTGCCCACGAGCGTGTGTGGCTGCAGCAGCCGGGCACCTGCCAAACCACCCAACTGCAAATATAGAGATAAAGGAGGAGCTGCTCCAGAGCCAGCCTGGTGTGTCCACTCTGCCCCACTCAGTGCCAACCCATGGAGAAGCCTCACCTGGGTCCAGCTTCTGGAGGAACAACACTGCTGGTTTGACTCACGAGCCACATGCCAAAAAAGCAACCCAAGCTGGCTTTTCTGAGCCTAGCCTTTAAGAACTGCTCTTTACTTCTAACAAAGAAAAAAAAAAATTCATTTAAAAACATCTAATTAAACAGTAAGTCATGACAAAGGTACATGAAACTTGGAGATAACACATGCCTGGGAGGCACCGGGGCGGTTGAGACAAAGCCCAGCGCCTTCACCGGTACCCGCGTGTGTTATCTCACATGAACACACACCTGGTTTTATCCTGGTGCAATTATAAGACATTAAAAATATAATTTTAATGGAGGAATGGTGATCTGGATGCAGTTCAGAGTAAAAACTTTCTTTTAAGTTTCTCAGTTGGAGTAGTGGGTGTTCCTGCCACGCACGCATGTGCGTGCGAGGGAGAAGCGCCCGGCTGGGGAGGTGTGACGGGGTTTTGCTGAACGCTGGATCTCGCGGGGTGTGCGAGGACTTGTCTAAACTTTAAAGCCTTTGTGAGCAGCGTTAAGGCAGCAAAGCCTCCAGTCAAGACCCAGCTTGTCCCTGCTGAGCCCCTTTTCCCACTCAGGGAAACCATTGCAGCAGATAAAGCTGCAGGAAGCCGAGCTCAGCACCCTGCCTCTGAGCCCCAGCACCTCCACATGCTGCCGTGGACGGGCTGATAACAGACGTGTCTTCGCAGCCGCGGGTGTTTTACGGGGTGACCTCATTTATTACCTTGCTCGTCACGGGAAATGATGTTTATCTAATCTACCATTCTTCCCCCAATTTTTTTTTCCTGCCACATTTTTCCCCTGCCCCATCTGGCTTCACCACAACGTTTCTTACAGCTCAACCACCCTCTGCACTGAAACCAAGGAGAAATGGCCCCGCTGCCACCACACCGGCAGCTCCGCACACGAAACCCACGGGGAGATTTTGCATCAAAACCAGGAGCTGGTGTGCGGCGGCGAGTGGATCTAAGGATCTTGGTCTCAGCCTCCCTCCTCAGCTGCATTCTTTAGCAGTGACAGCTCCTGCTTGCAATATTTCTAAACGTGGGCTCGCAGCGCTCTGAGGCACAGCTTTCTGTCCGTCTGTCCAGCATCCAGCCAAACGGTTCCACATTCCTGAGTAGAAATGCTCTCACTACCTCTCCGGAGCAGCCGAAAAACCTCGGATCAAAATTTAAACAAGTCCCAGACAGGAGGGAGAGCACCACAGCCCAATCCTGCTGCTGTCCCCAACCCGTCCCCACCAGCCACGCAGTGCCTGTGCACCATGTACGCCTGGGTGCCAACGCGAGCCCACGCCGGCTGCACCCTGCTCCATCCTTACTCCAGGTTGTAAAATGCTGCAGCCAAAATGCTTGCCCGCAAGCGGGGTACACAGGGCCCTGCAGCTCTCCCTGTTCCCGGTGGGGCCTTGGCTGCTCCTGCACCCCAATGTGCCCCCAGGTGCCAGGGAAAGTTTTTGTATTTTATTTTGTAATTAAAACGCTCTATCAGGAGCTTTCGACTGATCCTGAAAAGGATGTTGAAGCAATAAAACCCCTCCTTATTTTATGACCAAGCTACACGATTTTTTAGCTACCAGGAACGATGGCGAAACGCTTGGTTTCATACACAGAAAATCATCTTCTCCTCGTTCAAGCGAGGGAAGGACCCACACCAGGAGCACCAGCTGCAGGGGGTTTATCTGGGGGGGGGGGGGTTTTTATATCAGGGTATGAGTAGCTGTCCCGGGTGTCTGAACACCAGAGCAGCAGGTGAACTGAGTAGAAAATGCCTGTAGCTGCTGTAGCCTGGAGCAGCCAGAGCCTGGATTAAAGTTTTTTTCAGATTTACTTTTAGTGTTTTTCAAGTCAAATATATTCCTGGTGTTATATAAACGCTTGGGAGAAAACAAAACAAAACAAAACCAACCCAAACTAAAGCCAAACAAATAAAATAACAACAAAAGAAGACACAGAAAACCATTTCTGAAATACTTTTGAAAAAGAAGGAGAAGAAACAGCCGCGTACACAAAGGACCTTCCTGAAAGCTCTGCTGCCCCGACCAAGGTTTTATCCATTGCATCTCAAACTAAATATATCCCGGGTTTGTCACGCCAGCCCGGGACGCCTCGTCCTCCCTTCATCCCCGCAGCCAGATCCCAGCGCCGCATCCCTCAGCCGAACCGCATCCCACCCGCACCCGCGCATCTCCCGCGGCTGTGCCCACGGGGAATAACGAACGGCAACCAGTCCCGGGAGCGATCGTGGATATTGAAGTTTAAAACGTGTGTTTTCAGCCCGGATCTGCCCCTCCTGCAGTTCCAGCCCCCCCCCGTCTCGGGCTCTTTGAGACTGGGGGTCCCAGGAGTTAAAAGGCGGCTGCGGGGGCTTGGGGCGGGTGATTAATATTTTGTTGAACCAAGACAACAGTATCTCGGCAACTAATTAAGGCGAGATTTATCTGTTTTCACTTGCACAGATTTATGTCAGGTTTTCGTCAGGAATTCAAGGATTCATCATTCCCGGTGTGGTATTAGAGATCTCAGGGCGATTTATGACAAAATTGCGGGTTTTTTAACGTTTACCTTCGCT
>NW_010340718.1:9715-17684 GCF_000700745.2 Antrostomus carolinensis | reverse complement strand
CCAGGCCCCTCATCATCTTTGTGGCCCTGATCCAATGCTGGCCACAAATCCAATGCTGTTACTCTCTGCTTCTTTTACTTTGCCATTTTCCTCTCTATTTCCCTCTCCTTTCCATCCTCTTGCTCCCTTCCCTTTCCCTCTTTGCAAAAAAGTCCCAGGCCCCCCTGCGGTGGCATTTTCTCTTCTTGCCATTCCTCTCCCACTCCGGTGAGTGGCAATGGGACAGCTGATGACAGCAAAGCAGGGCTTTGCCCAGCCCCGTTGCATGGTCAGTGGGTAACAACCTATGAGGTTAATGGGTGGGAGGGGAGGGAAGAGAGTGAGCTTTTGGAGTGTCTGTTTCAAGCTGTCAGATGCTACGGAGAGCATCAGGCTTGGGCAGAGTGGTTGGCTAGTGGCTACTTGGCACGTGGCTACTTGGCACATGGCTACTTGCCATGTAGTTTGGAGAAAAGCTTGGGGTCTCTGCTGCCTGCTCCACAAAGGTGGACTCATTTGTGTCCCCAGTGGGCCTGGGACAAAGACTTGATAGAACCCATCTTCAAGCACTCTCCTTCAGCCCCTGCCTCTGCAGAGAGGGCGCAGTGGTGGAAGCAAAGGCCTACAGAAGTCAAGAGTTTGTGGGAGTGGGTCTATCTTAGGTTTTCATGTTTAGGTCTGTTGCACTGCTGTTTGTGTTTCCTGCTTCCTCTTTCCTTCACTCTCTCCTCATGGGAGAGGCTTGTGCCTTCAGCTTGAGCTGCAGTTGATAAACTCCATGGGGTTTGGGATGACAGGCTGAGCAGGAACACGTGGGAGCTTTAGCTCTATGGTGTCTTGCTGTGGTTCCTGTCTAACAGAAGACTTTCCTGACTTCCAAGCCCACATTCTCAGCGTGCTCATTGCTGACCTATAAGGTTTTTACTGCGCAGCCCACAGGAGCCAAACACCCTGTGATCCTACATGAAATTTTAACCTCTCGTGCATCCAGGTGGCAGATGTTCAGCTTCCTCACAGGCTCTGCAATCTGCACAGTCTGTTGACAGCTCCTTTCTCTTTGTAGGTGGAATCCCTTTGTAATCCTCATGGTCCTCCTTGCCAGCACCAGAAATCTGCCTACCTCTTCACATAGCCTGTGCTCTGGGTGGTGATCATCTCACTCTGGGTGGTGATCATCTAGGGATAGGAAATAACCAAGAGCAGGTCTATAAGAGCAGGCAACCCTAGAGTGGCAGGTACCACAAAGACAGCTTGTGCATCTGTCAGGGAGAAGATACCACAGACATGGTCACCCTTCTGAGTCCCAGCAACATCTCAAGGCTTTTGAGTGATTGCCTCATAGCCTTTCAGCTTGGAACAGAAGAAGGAAGGGTTTGTTAGAGTAGCCCATTCCTCTGGAGGGCGTCAGTACTTTGCCTTGGACGTATGTTTGGGAGTTTGAGGAGGGTATCTCAGTGGCCTTCAGAGTCTCACAGCTCCCAGGGTGACTAGGAAGGAGATTGGGAGCTATTGGTTGGGCTCTGCAGTCAGAAGGTGTGCACTGAAAATGGCACTGCCCCATTCACTGCACCCCCTCTCTCCTGAAACATCAGTAGGAGGAGAGGGGATGGACCATGCAGAAGGATTCACAGAGGAGTAGCTGGAGGAAGGAGATGGAGGGATTTATCACAGCAGGTGTGGGGAAGGGGCACCACAGCCCTTCCATCACGGCTGGCCTGAGAAGGTCTCAGCCTCTCACAGACCCCAGGAACCAGGCACCTGGCAGAAAGGTGCTGGGATAATCTCCCTTGTTAGCATTTTCCTATTCAGGCACCTGCCTGACTTTGCATCTTGGCAGCTTTTGTCTGGACTAGTAGCCTGGATTGTTTAGGAAGTTTTTCCTTTAGATCTTTATCTCATCTTTGTCCTCAACAGAGGACTCATGAGAAGGGACTCGGACACCTTCCTTTGTGCTCTCAAATTTTGTTCCCCATCTCCCTGGTACAGGATTACTGACTCTTCTCAGCTGTCCCATATATCCACCTTTCCTCTCTCCCTCCCCACTTCCATGTCAAATTTCTCACCTTCTTTCTCCTCTCCTCAGAAGCCCCTCTCAGCCAAATAGGTCCCTCCATCTAGACACATGTTTCCAGCAGCAGGATGATCTGTTGGTGGGAGCCACAGGCAAACAGGAATCAGCCAATGTCCAAGGCCTGACTGATGCTCTCCACCTGCTGCCCCATCATTGGGAATGGATGGCTCTGCTCCACCGTACACCCTGGTCAGAGGTTGCTTTGCCTCTATCAAGTGCCTGGAGATCACTGGGCAGACAGTTTTGGAGAGCGCAGTCATAGAATCACAGACTGGTTTGGGTTGGAAGGGACCTGAAAGCTCATCCAGTCCCAACCCCCCTGCCATCAGCAGGGACACCTTCCACTAGACCAAGTTGCTCAAAGCCTCATCCAACCTGGCCTTCACTTCCAGGGAGGACCAGCCACAGCTTCTCTGGGCAACCTGGGCCAGTGTCTCACCACCAACCCAAAGCTATGCTTGCAGTCATGATTAGGCACTTTTACACCACACTGAGACCAAAATATTAGTGGGGCCTTTTTGAGGAGGACAGTAACACTGTGAGCCAACGTGCATCATTCTCCCTCGCTGCCCTGACTTTTCCACCTGCTGAAAGGGAGCCGAGGGCATCCTGGGAAGCTGCTTGCTGCCAGTGAAGCTTTTCTGTGCTCACAGAACCATGAAGGTGGGGTGACACAAGCCTTTGCTTCAAGAAAGCCCCTGTCTGGTAGGCCAGGTGCTCTACAGCAGGCCAGGCGTGCGCTCATATCCATACAGCTGTGCATTATGTCTCATATACCTTTTCCTGTTGTTTTTTTTATTTCTAGAAGTATCTCCAGCTTCATCCAGTTCTGGGAATTTCAGCCAATTCACACCAGATTCAGCCTCCAGTCCACATTCAGCATCCTCGTCCCCACAGCCTACGGATAAGTCTCAGAAGGGCAGAGAAGATGGCATGGAAGGAGTGAGGAAGGCCAAGAGCCGCACGGCTTTCTCCAAGGAGCAGCTACAAACCCTGCACCAGCGGTTCCAAAGCCAGAAGTACCTCAGCCCCCAGCAGATCCGGGAACTGGCTGCTGTCCTGGGGCTCACCTACAAGCAGGTGAACACGGAGACTTAACTGTCACACAGCAACTGAATGCTGCACATGAGGCAGTGACAGGATGGAAAGATGAGTCCCCAGAAGAGGGTGGAGGCAAAGGTGCTAGCTAACAGTTACTCCCCCGCTTATTCTTACCCAGAGATCAGGAGGGTAAGATCAGGATCTTCTGGAGGACAGGAGAGTCAGTGGCACCTCGTTGGGGTCTCCCCAGTGAGGGGTCAGTGAAGGGTACCATTGCCAACACTCGCAGTAGAATTGCAAACACGGTGATGAATACATTGGTTGTCACAAGCAGCCTCTGCTCTGGGCTTGACAGCTCTTCACAGACTTTTTCCAGGCAATGGTGAACTTCACGGAAACCCTGTCATGGATCAGTTCTCTGAATCCCAGGGCTGGAACATGCTGAAAGCTAAAGCTAACCTTTCCCAGGGCTGTTCTTGTGCAGTATCTTAATAACATCCTATACTCAGCACTGCCTGACTGCTTGACACCCGCTCCCACCTCCATGTGGGTTCTGCTGGGTTCATACGTTGCAAACCTTCAGTGTCTCTGCTGGTCTCCAGGTATTTTGGATGTAGTGAACTAGTGCTGGCTCTGCATTCCTAAAGCAGAGAGGGTTGGGCAACAGGGCACAAGTTCTTGCAGTTACAAGTCCAAAATTTACCTGAGATTTGGATCGCAGAGCTGGGTATGATGTCCTGGATGCCCCAGGATGCCTTGGGTCTAAAAGAGTTACATATGCATTGGAGTTGCACACATCCTCACAGGACCATGGGATTATCTGCTTTTTCCTTCAATCCACATCCCTGCAAAGGCTGCTCTCCCAGCCAGACACAGCCCTGGGGGGAAATGGCTCTGGAATTCACCCCAGCAAGGAGCTTTGGATTTAGGAATTGCTTGGGTACAAGGAACAAGCCTCTCTGTTCTCCACTCAGAAACAGTATCTCAGAAGTTTGTCTGTAGAGCAGGGAACTTGTAGAGACCTGTGTGGGTCTAATTCCCACCAGTCCTTCATCTCCATGATTGAAATGAGACAATTTGTCACAGCTATAACTGTCCCCTGGATGTGATGCTGCTCCCTCCCCCCTGCCATGCAGATGCATCAGCCACCTGCTGAGGCTGCCAGACAGACACCTCCCCTTGGCAACAACCCCAGGGAGCTCTTCAAGGCCTTTGTCTCCTGCTGCCCATCTATCTGTGCCATCTGGTCATTCCTTGCTGCTTGTGAGTCCCATAACGTTTGCTCTTCCCTCTCCTTTGCTGATGTTTTCTCTTTTCTCCCTTCCCCACCCAGGTGAAGACCTGGTTCCAGAACCGAAGGATGAAGCTGAAAAGGTGCCAGAAGCACAGTCTGTGGACTGAACGGGCTCAGTGCCTCACGCAAGTAAGAACACGGCATGTGGCTTGGCATGGCCTTCCAACTGGGCAGATAAATCCTGGGATATATTCCCTCCACAGTGGTGGAAATGAAACATGCCAGTGTCAGCATACAACTACCTTCTGGTGTCTTCAGCACAGAGTCACTGCCTTGGCATGACTCTTCAAGTGTCTTGCCTATGATGTTCTGTAGGTAGCCCAGCAATGGGTTGACTATGCCACTGAAATGCTTCCAGAGTAAAGCTGTTTTTCTTATATATATATATAGATAGAGAGATAGTATATATTTTTATATCTATAAAAATATCTATAAAAATACATATTTAAATATATTTTTTTTACATATATATGTATATATCCGAGTGTATATCCACCCCTGAGTTACAGGGATGGATATGGTTCTTCTTGCCCTCCCGTGCCATTGTTGCTGTTCAAGAGACAACATGAAATGGGAAGGGGCCCAGTAAATGTCAGGCCTGTGGACACCCGTGGAGAAGCTATGTGTTCTGACTCACTGTCTTTCCCTTTCAGGGTGGCTTCCAGCCAAGTACTTACCTGGACGTGCATCCCAAATTCCACCAAGGCTACCCGATCACTGCAGCGGGCAACATGCAAACCGTGCCTCCCCCTCGCCAGCACTACGGAGCAGGGCAGAACCCTTACACCATCGTGACCAGTGAGGATGGAGGAGTCTTTGGCAAAGGTGGTGGCACCTGCAGCGTCCAGCAGACAGTGGGCTTCATTGCCCAGCACAAAGTAGACTTTTACCACAGCTGTCCTGGCAGTCTGGAATATCCAGGCACAAAGACGGGTGATGGCTGTAACTTTCACCACTCGGCCACCACGGGGGCTCCTTTCCCAACCACTGCTGGCCACCATCTCTATCATTCCTAAGCACTGTGTGGATGTAGAGTACTTGGGCACCGGGAGTCAAACCTTATTCTCATCTCTCCCTTTGTTATTCATGTGCTCTCCAACTCAGGGACATAATGCAGCTAGAATCTGTTTTGGCATCCCAATATGTGCCTGCAAACATGGACAGACACACAGACGTGCAGATAACCTTCATGTATGTACATACAGCCCTTCATTTGCATGCCCTTAAACATACACGTAGACATACCCTTCTTTATTGGCACAGACAACCAAGTTCCCTTATAACAAGACCCAAGATCTGGCTACCTAGATTATCCCCTGGATCTCCTAAATGATGAGTCTTGCCACTTGTCTCAGAGGATGCATGGATTCCTTTGAGGATCTTATTTATACATGTCACTGTACAGTTCTGTGTATATAACACATCAAGTCATGGGCTGCATGGAGAGGTGCTGGTCACACACCTTTCACTGAAGATGGAGAAATTATTGTCACCCACCAGGCATCCATCTGATGGTTAGACTACCAGTTCTATAGGTCAGCCACAAGGTATAGAATTGATGAAGTGTCTAGTGAAGGGAGATGTGACAAGTAGCTGACAGAAAGGCTGGTGAGATGATCTCATAGCTATCAAAATTATAAATAAGAGTTTTGTTCTAGTCTGTATCTTTCTGTGCCTCCCCTCAAGAAAACCTAACAGTGCATTCAGTTTGACAAATAATAAAATATTTTTTAAGATAGATGATGTATTTTTCTGTATCTTTTTTCCCCATTGTAATATGAAATCCAGATGGAACACACATAGCCATAGCAACCATATGCCACTGTTGTTACTGATTTAACTCTGAAACTCTAAACAGGTTTTTCTGTGTTATTAGTGGATCAGCTTCATGACTCTTGGCAATGCCAGATATCTAGAGTCAAAGGACCAGGTGTATAACTACCACCCACCTTAAAAATTTCCTGAACCCAGCAATATTTGATACTGGGACTGGCTAAAACATAGAGGTGTCATCATTTCTAAACTTAATACTGTCGATGTTTATTACGAAAAACTTCTTCACCCAAAAGGCAGTCAAGCATTGGAACAGGCTTCCCAGGGAGGTGGTGGAGTCACCTTCCCTGGTGGGATTTAACAGATGCGCAGACAAGGTGCTCAGGGACATGGGTTAGAGGTGGCATTGGCAGTGTTGGGTTTATGGTTGGACTTGATGATCTCAACCACTACGATTCTGTCGTGGACACATTCTACCAAATGTGCCTGTCAAAGTATATTGAATATCAGGGAACCCTGAGTCACAGGTTTTCTATCACTCTTCAATGGTGACAATGACTTTATCTTAATGCAATGAAGTAGCTGTCATGGTTGGAAAAAAAAAAAGGAGCAGAAAATGAAGGCAATTGATGGCTGCGACTGGAGTAGTAAGAGGCATGGTCTTCTGCTGGCAGAGCTGGTTTATGTCCCTGCACCTTGCAGTGTTTGTTCCCACTCCCTCATGCAACCACTCTGACCCTTTGGTTGTTCAGCTCCACTGTTTATACAGCTGCATTGCAAATTGTGTGGCCAGTGTGATTTGGAGAAAAATAAGGCCTTTTGGAGGGTGACTTTCTACGTCATATAATTTTGAATATCCATTTTAAAGCACAGCCCCCAACACACCTGTCCTACACCAAATAAGTGCCTAAGCTTGGGGAAGACATGTTCTTGTAACCACTGCACCATCAGAGGGGTGGGGATTCATTGAGTTAACTTCATGACAGCGGTGCTGGTGAACATCTGAAGGTAGACTACAATAGCGGCAACTATCAGGGCTCTCCCATGAGTTTTTTCAGCTCCTTTGGAGACAACAGTGCTGCTACTAACATGTGTATGACCTGAAACCTTTCCATGCCATCCCATCAAAGGCTGCCGTAGGGGAAAAAGTTGAGCTTGTGACTGCTTCTTGTTTGTCATTCTCTGAAAAATGAGTCACCTGTCATGCTTTGGTCCTTCAGGGATGCTTTAGGACAGGCAGGATCATGGTGTGATGTCTCTGAGACTGGCTTGCAGAAGGATTTAAATGGGCAGATAGTGATAGGACAAGGGGAGATGGTTTTAAACCTGGAGAGGAGAGATTTAGGTGAGATATTGGGAGGAAATTTTTCACCCAGAGGGTGGTGAGACACTAGCCCAGGGTGCCCAGAGAAGCTGTGGCTGCTCCTGCCTGGAAGTGTTGAAGGCCAGGTTGGATGAGGTTTTGAGCAACCTGGTGTAGTGGAAGGTGTCCCTGCTGATGGCAGGGGGGTTGGGACTGGATGAGCTGTGAGGTCCCTTCCAACCCAAACCAGTCTGGGATTCTATGATTCCATAAAAGCAACAGTCGTGAGCTCCCTGCTCTTGACCTTCAGCAAAGCTGTGCTGACAAACACTACCCAATCTTGCCGTTTCCTCAAGAGATCCATAACATTTTTCAGAGGCCATCATTCAAAGACAGAGCTTGTTGGCCACAGGTGGTTCTGGAGACCAAAAGCCTGTGGCAATTCATATAGACAAGTAAGCAACTTCCAGGAAGGGAGTTGATCGATGTCTGGTGTAGCAGGAGCTGC
>NW_010340718.1:508-9612 GCF_000700745.2 Antrostomus carolinensis | reverse complement strand
TAATGTCTAGCAATGAAGTGGATGGATCTCGGGGCTCACCCAAGGCAGCAATTCCAGTGTCACCATTTGTAAAAATTTAGTGATTCAGACACAGCCCAGCTGCTAGAGACACGTCCTGTCTGTGAGCACATGGATTTCCATTAAACATGAAAAATTAATTCTAGCCTGGTGAGGTGGTTCCATTCCTTTGGCTGCAGCCAAACCCAGTTGCTCTCTCACTCTTGGAATTTACTAATTAAAATAAAACAACAATAATAACAACAGGAATAACAGAATATATGCAAATGAGCGATGCCCAGTGCAGTTGCTCACCACCCATCAACCCATGCCCAGCCTGTCCCAGCCAGTGATCCCAGAGCACAGACAGTCCCAAACCCAAACCCCAGAAGAGCGAGAGCCCGAGTGATCCCTGAGAGAATCTCCCCGATTTCCAGTCAGCCCTGGTTAATGTACTGACATGATGGGATATGAGATGGAATATCTCATTGGCAGAGCCAAATGCCAATTTGGGGTTTTGCTAATTACTGCGCTTCCCCCCACCCAGTTCTAACACAGCTGTGAACCAGCCAAACACAATGGCCTTGGGCTCCAGCAGCAACTAATGACATTGGTACCTGATCAACATTCTTCTCATAACAAACCCCACACTGAACCCAACACACAGCTGTTCTGGCTACTGAGAAGAACATTAACTTTATCCCAGCAAAACCAGGACACCTGGTCATGAAAGAGACTCACAGATATGACCTCAGAGTGCTCCTCAAAACTTCGGACAGAATGAAGATAACACAACCCTCATAGAAAAGGATTTTTTTTTTTTTTCCATCTAGGACCAGTGCCATGATTTTAGGTCTTTCATGCCTCTTGACTGCTCAGAATCAGCCAAGATGCTGCTGGCCACTGATGATGGGCCAAAGAAGAGATGTGTGGCAATGCTATACTGAAAATTTATGAAGCCCTGTTAGCTCAGCATTTGAGTGATGCAGTGTAGTTAGATCACTAATTATAATGTTTACACATGCCTGTTGGGAAGAACCTATTAAAACAAAGATTGTGTCTTTCGTCTGCATTGGAGAGACAACTGGGGCTGAGAACCCTTGCTCATGGGCCATTCTGAAGAAACATCTAGCTTGTAAAACATCTCTGCAGGCTGTGGTGACATGGAGAGCAAGGAACATAGATGTTTGCCTCACTACTTGCTTGATATTTTGCCTATGGGGCAGCAAAAGCTGGAACTTGGGAAACTAGAGAGTAAAGCCTGGTCTATATAGTTTGTACTAGACCTAATTTCTTCATTTTGGATGGAATTCTCTGCTCCACTGGAGCTACATCTGCAGTGTTGACGCTGCAGAGACAGTGTGAAAGTGCAGTGTATTCCCACAAGCTATAAATACATTTAAAGAGCTGCCAAGGTGAATCATGTTTGCAGTGTGTGGAACTCACGGTTACACAGCACAGTCACGAGAAGCAGCAGCATGTTCCCTCCAGCTCTGCAGCTACGTGTGCTCACCAAACCAGGGGAAAATGATGCTGTAGTAGTTTAACTTGACTGGCAGCCAAACACCAGACAGCCGCTCGCACCCTCCACCCAGGGAATAGAGAATTGGAGAGGGTAAAGGTGAGGAGACTCGTAGGTTGAGATAAGAACAATTTAATAATTGCAGTGAAATAAAATATTAATGATAATAATAATGATGATAAGAATAAAAAAATATAAATGACTGATGCACAGTACAATTGCTCACCACCCACCGATAGTGATCCCAGAGGGGTGAAAAGGAACCCCAAACCCAAAACCACAATCCTAAAAGAGCGAACTCGAGTGATTCCTGAGAGAACCCCCAGCTTTCTGGTCAACCCTCATTAATAAAGTGAACATGATGTCATATGATATGGAACATCTCACTGGCATATGCAAATGCAATTTTGGGTTTTTCTAATTACTACACTTACCCCCCCTGCCCAGTCCTTTGCACTTGCAAACTGGCAAAACACAAAGTCCTTGGACTTCCAGCAGCAACTAAAAACATCAGTATGTTATCAACATTCTTCTCATAACAAATCCCACGCTGAAAACAAAACACAACACTATTGTAGCTTCTAAGAAGAAAATTAAGCCTATCCTAGTAAAACCAGGACACACATCCATGAAGGAACACTCCATTTCTGTAGCACACTCCCATGGTAAATGCAGTAAGAAACCACAGCACACAGAACAAGTGATCTCAGTCCCAGGGCTATTTTAGCAACAACATCTGCTTCTGCAGGAGGACATCTACCAGCAGAGCTCTGGTTACTGGCTACCTCCTTACCTTTGTGGCAGAAACACGCCCAAGCAATAATCTGTAGCAAGCATGCTCTGCAGATGTTCTGCAAAGACCTGTGTACCTTGTGGATTTCTTTAGAGCTTAAGTTTGCAGCTTAATTTAAAAAAATAAAAAAACAAAAAACAAACAAACAAAAAAAAAGCTGGAAGCTGCAGGGCTTTAATGTCTACGACTTTTGTAGGTATATGGTTCTGCTTTGGTTTTTTTTTTTCAGGGGAATTTTCATGTGTAATTAATACTGCTGCTAGAGCAGTACCCAGGATTCATCCAAACTGATGTTGGGACATGAGACTTCAGTCAAGATGAAAAAGAATCTGGTTTGTAATATAAGAAACTCTGTGAACCTGGCTTTTCCCCCCTCTTCCAGGCCAGATTTATGTTTTTCTACTGTTGAAGTTTGGCAACCCACACATGGACAACTCAGCCTTTTTTCCTCTTTACAGGATCACACCTCCAACTCCCTCTCCTTCCTCCACCTATTTCACCTCACCCCCAGGAAGCAGAGCATTGCAAAAGGTAAGTGGACCTGCTTTGGCACCCACACGAGCAGGTTCTGTTCAGCAGAGGATCTGCAGCAGTTTGAGCAAAGGCTCTTTGCACGCCAGGTGACAGACCCAATTTTTGGGACAACTGCTGGGGCTCCAACTGCCACACCCAGAGTGGAGACATTCCCTTCCATTGCATAGATGCACACGTTTGGGTGCCTGTCCCGAGAGAGCACACCAAGTCTTCAAATCCACATTTATTTACCTAAAAAACTTTAATATATTCAGCCTCCTAATAGACATGGTTAATTTATTAATTGATTGGTTAAAATCCCTTTGCCTGGCTTGTAAATTAGTACACATGCTCAATCTTATTACTCCACCTATTTCTTTTGAGTCAGTTATGAATTAAGTAGAGGGTCTGTGAATCAGTGGTCTCAACCTCCCCTTGCCAGAATTAACTTTCTTTTAAGGTCCCCATTTTTTAGCAGGTCAAAGGAGTTTTTCATGGTTGGCTGAGTCAAATTTATCAGTTCCACTTCTTCTTTTTGATGGCTACATTTTACCTATCAAAAAAAGATACACTGTTTAAATCATAAATCTTTTCCAAATTTACATGTCAAGAGTTGGACTCGATGATCCTTGCAGGTCCCTTCCAACTTGCAACATTCTTTGAAATCATAAATCTCTAACTACCAGTTTTTCTATCTATGGTCCCAGTAAGGATGGGACTATACGAGGGATAATACTAACAACAATAGACATAGCCAGTTTCATTTATATTTTATTACAACAATTTCCATATATCTAGTGGGTTTATCTTTATCCTTTAATATCTTAATATCACAGCTGCCAGTTTAGCTCACTGAGAGCACCCATTGAACTACCTCTTGCAGAGAGAAGAAAAGCTTTGGTGGTGACCTGTAGATTAAGGAACTCCAAATGAAATCCAAACAGATGATTTTTGCTAGTTCAAACTATGGCTATTAACAGGAGCTTGGTTCTGCTGCTCTGTGGACACTTGGAGCCCTTGGCTGTGTTTCAGTTGCCCAGATGTTCAACCTAAGAGGTATATAAGGAAGACAAGGCTCTGGTGAGCCAAAGCTTCCAGAGCAGACGGAGGTTCATTGAGTCTCTAAACTGGTGGCTGCTGGGACAGCTTCAGACCCAATGCTAGCATCTCACATGTTTGGGTACATTTTAAATGTTGCTCCCAGCTGTTAAGAGACAAATGCAGTCTTGGGGCAAAGCAGGGAAAGAAACAAGTTTTTATTTCAATGCCCAGGGCAGGAGTCAGTTACCCACAAACTTCTGCCGCTATTTGCTGTTGGCACAAGAACCCCAAGAGAGCTGCAACCCCAACAAGGCACAACTTCCAGACCTTTAACTGTGACCTTCTGGAGCAGCAGCAAGCAATCATGCAATCTCAAAAGACAATTTATTTCGCTCCCACTTGCACACCAGCATATTATGTTATTGTATGTCCTTCTCTTCTCTCTCTTCTCCATCCTTGTAAGGCCCCATCTGGAGTATTGGATCGAGGCCTGGATCCCCAACACAAGCAAGATGTTGAGCTGTTGGAGTGGGGCCAGAGGAGGCCACGAGGATGATGCGAGGGCTGGAGCAGCTCTGCTGTGAGGACAGGCTGAGAGAGTTGGGGCTGTTCAGCCAGGAGAAGAGAAGGCTCCAGGGAGACCTTCTAGTGGTCTCCCAGTACCTGAAGGGGCTCCAGGAAGGTGGGGAGGGACTTTGGCCAAGGGCAGGGAGTGACAGAACAAGGGGTGATGGCTTGAAACTGGCAGAGGGGAGATGGAGATGAGATGTGAGAAAGAAGTTGTTTGGTGTGAGGGTGGTGAGACAGTGTCCCAGGTTGGCCAGAGAAGCTGTGGCTGCTCCTCCCTGGAAGTGTTGAAGGCCAGGTTGGATGAGGCTTTGAGCAACCTGGTGTAGTGGAAGGTGTCCCTGCTGATGGCAGGGGGGGTGGGACTGGATGAACTTTCAGGTCCCTTCCAACCCAAACCAGTCTGAGATTCTATATTAAATATAAGGCTGATGCAGGCTGTTCCAACACAAGCTGGCAACACTGTTTCAACATTAAAATAAAGTAATTTATTTTCAATTCAAAAAGTTTAAGAACATTAAGCAGAACCAAAGTAATGAAAGACAACATGCACATGACATAAAACATGCTTAAGATCACTGCAATAAAATCCACTTTAAGAAAAACAATTCTGGAACCACAAGTGTTCACCTCCTCTGCAGTGAAAGTTTAACTAGAACATACAACCCTTGTGCAGATATTTGAAGACAAGGTTGCAGTAAAAATTGTGCACTGACAAACAACTCTACCACAGAAATATTTATGCTTTTACCATCTCATTCACTCCTACCAGCTCACGGCATTTTTGTATTCTTAGGCAGTGGCAGACTGGACTCTGCAATTCCACATCTTGTTTAAAAAAAAAAACAAACAAGAAAAAAGGGCAGTTACATCTATTGGAGCTGATTTCCAGTTTCTCCATATGGGAAGGAATGATTCAGGTATTTTATTAAAAAACAAAACAAAACAACAACAACCATATTTTAATTTGGCATTTTCCTCATTTTGTCTAACTAGGTTTCTCTACACTTCTCTGCCTTCCCCAGGGCTTGGGGACTTATGAGCCAGTGCCCATGTCAACACAAGAATGCAGGAGAAATCCAAGTAAACCTTGGGGAAGGGACAAAAATCCTACTAGCTTACACTCTTAAAACTGTAATTAGACAAGAGAGTGGGGAAGCATCCTGCTCTAGCTCCTCAGATGGCAATTCCACCAGGACCCAACAGGATTCCCTCCTCCAACATCCAGGTTCCACAATAAACAACATAAACATCACATTTCAAATAAGAGTCCTTTCCCTAGCTGCCCACCTCTACTTCAGAGAAGGCTGCGATGTAGCGGTGCTGTGCTTGTGAAGTGCTAGGGGACCATCATGTAAGGTAAGCAGATTGTTCTCACCACACAGCTGCTCCTCACACTTCCCACAACGGCACTTTGGGCTGTCCACTGCAATTTGCAGGTTGGGACAAGCCAAAAGTCTCTGAGAGATGTAGAAAGGCAAGATCTAAACTGGGTGGGGACAGTCCCAGGGACATCATCCTGAATAAGTTAGCAGCTTTGGAAACCATGGATGAAGTTTCCATGCAAAATATGGGCAATACTCGACTCCTTCTCTTCTCTCCTCTGCTTCTCCTCTCCTCTCAACTGCCCTATGTACAGAGTAGACAAAGGGTAGGCAGGTGCTGACCCCTCCTGGAGGGGTTGCTAAAATTAACTGGATCAAATAATCTGAGATCAGATGATCTCATTTAGCTTGTCAGTGAGGGAAGAGAGGACGCAGATGCAGAACCCATTAGCAGTTAGCTGACTGAGGTAGCAACAGAAATAGGTAAGACAACGAGAAAGATTGGGGACTACAACGAGATGTGTCCAGCAGAAATATGCTGAAGTCCAGGGGTTTTCTTCTCCAGCAAAGCTCTGCTGCAAGACACACAAGGCAAGGATCAGGGATCACCTGATAAAGTGGTCGTCCAGCTGAGGAAAGCAAGACTTGGGACAGCAAAACCAGACCTTTACCACCCTGGCTGGTCCTGGTTGTGGCATTGCACATTCCCCTCCATGAATGAAGTTTCCTCTACCCACCCACAAAACACCCTTGCCAAGGGTTAGTTATGAACAGCCAGGTGCCTTTAAACAGAAAGCTAGCCCAAGGCAGCAGGGTGCTGAGCCCCACCAATGGTTACAACAGGAGTAGGAGAAGAGGGGCAAAAGAGAAGAGTAGAAACTGGATCCCTGAGTCAAGACCCTAGAAACCCCACGAGAGAAAACAGGAGAAGGGAGGAAAAAAAAAATCTTAGACTTAAGACTCATAACCACTCTGGGTCCCCAGGGGATGCCAGGAGGCCTGGTACTGATGCCGTACAGGAGAGCTGGAGAAGGGTGTGATGTTGTCAGAGGTACTCTGGAAGCCATAGGTGTCTTCTGACTCCAGGCTGACATAATCCAGATCAACAGGGTAGCTGTGATAGAAGTTCATCTGCTGGCTTATTAAACCCACAGCTTGCTGGGTGTTGCAGCTTGTCCCACCTTTTCCAAAGAGCCCCTCTTCCTCCACCGCCACGAATGAGTACAGGGTCTGCCCGTTCCCATAAGTCTGGCCACCGCTGTAAGCCTGGTGCACGTTGGTCACAGCCTGAAGGTTTCTGTTGGTGCTGACAGGGAAGCCCTGGTGAAATGTGGGGGTTATATCCAGGTAGGCAGCCTGATGGAAGCCATTCTGATGGAACCCATTCTAGGAGAGATGGAGAAAGCTGTTCAGTCACACAGAGCCACCACACCAGCTGGGCCCATTCTTTGGTTTGGATCATCTTGTCTGCCACACCCCCTCCCCGAGCCAAACAATAGTGTCTTTTTCATAGTCATTGTCCTCACTATAGACTAGAAATAGCAGAGATTAAGATTTTAAATTAGTAATCTCCAGATCAACAAGTCTGGGAGCATCATGCTGGGGGGAAAAAACCAGCATGATTAGCCTTGCTGGCCCTCTTTAGCTATTTCAGTTTCTGTCTAGTCCCAACAGGGACTTAAGTGGATTGCAAACAAAGCTCTTTCAGTTGCCAGGGCAGGCTTAAAAATAGATGCCACCATAAACCAAATTACAAGAAATACAACTGGTTTGGTAATATTGAATCCTGTGCATTTTTCAAGTTAGTAGGTTGGACATGATGCACTTCTCCCCATAGACTGGAGGAACCGTGACTGGGTGGTGATGGGGGAGTTGTCTCACCTGTGGTAGATACACCCCTTTTTCCACCCACTGGCTCTCCTTCTGGCAACGTTTAAATTTCATCCGTTGGTTCTGAAACCATGTTTTCACCTAGAAGTGATGAGGAAAGGACAAAGAGCATTAGAAATTAATTCTCAGAGCTTACTACACCTCCTAAAGATGTTTTGCCTTTTACTACAACCCAGCTTCTGCTTGGCTCCTAACCCCACACATAATTTCAACAGGTAACCATATGCAGCAGACCCAGGTAGCTGTAGAATCACAGAGCTGAGACATGAAAACTAACACTCTTGCTCCTCAGATCAGCATGGGATCCTTCACGATCATCAAAACCCCTACCTGAAAGACAGGCCAAGGCAACATCAGAAACGCAGCTCATCCAGCAGCAGAATCTGGCTGCTGTGCCAAGAGCAGCGCTGAGTCAGGAGTGAGTCATTCCTTCAGTCAGACATGAGTAGCTGGTGGGGCAAGGACCTTCTCTCTAGGGAGAGACCCGGGTGCCACTCTGAGTAAGAAAGGCAACTGGCACAGCAGTGCAACTATGACTTTGCAGGTTTATCAGAGACACCACATGTCCACGCAGAACAGTAACCGGACTCTGCGTAGCCCTGCTCCGAAGGCACTTTCAAACACCTGCACGGAGTGGGTGGATATTGCTGGAACCAAACCCAAGAGGAAGACTGAGTCATAAGTTTTCACACCCTTTTCTCTCTCTCTCTCTCTCACAAAAATAATGGCATAAACAAGACCACGAAAGAGGCTAATCCCTGGGGTCTAAGAAAAAACACCAACCACCCCCCCCCCTTGCTAGCAAGATCACTTCACATCAGGGATGCAACTCAGCTTCTCAGAGCAAGATGTTCACCTGCTTGTAGGTGAGCCCCAGGGCAGCAGCCATCTCCCGGATCTGCTGGGGGCTGAGGTACTTCTGGCTCTGGAATCGCTGGTGTAGGATTTGCAGCTGCTCCTGGGAGAAGGCTGTGCGGCTCTTGGCCTTCTTCGCCACACCCTCACCTTCCTCCTTGACCTTCTGGAAAGAGGGATGGGGAGATGGGCGCTCTGCAGTAGGGCTAGTGGCAGAGTCTGGGGTGTATTGGATGAGTGTCCCAGAGGTGGAGGAAGCTGGAGAGACATCTGAGGAGAAAAAGAGAGAACAGGGGTGAGCAGGGTCAGGAGGAGAATTCTCAAAGACTTCCAAGTCTCTCTTGAGACATGAGCCAGCAGTGTGCAACTGCAGCCTGGAAGACCAACTGTGTCCTGGGCTGCATCAAGAGAGGGGTGGGTAGCAGGGTGAGGGAGGGGACTGTCCCCCTCTACTCTGTCCTTGTGAGGCCCCATCTGGAGTTTTGCGTCCAGGCCTGGAGCCCTCAGCACAAGAAAGATGTGGAGCTGTTGGAGCGGGTCCAGAGGAGGCCAGGAAGATGGTCAGAGGGCTGGAGCACCTCTCTGCTGAAGAAAGGTTGAG
>NW_010340718.1:0-326 GCF_000700745.2 Antrostomus carolinensis | reverse complement strand
TTCACTGTGAGGGTGGTGAGACACTGGCCCAGGTTGGCCAGAGAAGCTGTGGCTGCTCCTCCCTGGAAGTGTTGAAGACCAGGTTGGATGAGGCTTTGAGCAACCTGGTGTAGTGGAAGGTGTCCCTGCTGCTGGCAGGGGGGTTGGGACTGGATGAGCTTTAAGGTCCCTTCCAACCCAGACCCTTCTGGGATTCTCTCATTCTGGGAGAGGTGAAGATCAGGGGTGCCCTGAGGACTCGCAGGCGCTCGGCAGGCACAGGCAGAGCGGCGAAGGGACCCTCGGGACAGCAGAACCGAGGATCCCACCCGTTTCTGCTCCCATCC
>NW_010340717.1:0-848 GCF_000700745.2 Antrostomus carolinensis | reverse complement strand
GTAACTCTAGTAAAACCAGTAACTCCAGTAACACCAGTAACTTCAGGAACACTGATAACTCTGGCAACAGCAATACCAGTGACACCAATAAGACCAGTAACTCTACTAAAACCAGTAACACCAGTAACTCCAGCAGCTCCAGTAAGACCAGTAAAAGCAGTAACTCCAGTAACCCCAGTAATCCCAGTCACCTCCAGCAGGACCAGTGACTCCAGCAGCCCAGTAGAACCAGTAACTCCAGTCCCTCCCAGTCCCTCCCCGCCCCCTCCTCCTTGTTTCATTCCCCCCCAGCCCCCCCCCGCCCCCTCCTCCTTGTTTCCGCTGTGGCTGCCCCAGAAACCAAATAAACACCCGGGGGGATGGAGGGGGGAGAGGGGGGAATCCCAGTAACATCAGTGAAGCCTCACCCTGCGATCCCAGGGACACCAGTAATACCAGTAACTGACACCAGGGACACCAGTACAGCATGTCCCAGGGACACCAGTGACACCAGTAGCTCGAGTACCACCTGACCCTGTGCTTCCAGTAACACCAGTAATGCAGGACAGCCTGCCCCACAGCTCCCAGTGCTCCCAGTAACCATGGTGCCACCTGCCCCATGGCTCCCAGTGCTCCCAGTAACACCAGTAAGGCAGCACAGCCTGCCCCAGTGCTCCCAGTAACCACGGTGCCACCTGCCCCATGGCTCCCAGTGCTCCCAGTAACAGGCCGCCCAGCCTGCCCCAGTGCTCCCAGTAACCACGGTGCCACCTGCCCCATGGCTCCCAGTGCTCCCAGTAACACCAGTGACACCTGTCCCACAGCACCCAGTGCTCCCAGTAACCACGGTGTAATAGTCAATTTAGACA
>NW_010340716.1:0-3066 GCF_000700745.2 Antrostomus carolinensis | reverse complement strand
CCCAAATCTCCCAAATTCTCCCCAAAACTCCCCCCTTTTTTCTCCGCAGGGCCATGGAACTGGGACGCGAGTGTCTCAACCTCTGGGGGTGAGTTTTTGGGGTGTCCCCCAGTTCCCAAAATCCCTCATTTTCCCCCCAAAAAATCTTGATTTTTTTCCCTAAATTTTTTAACAGACCCAAAATGTTTGTTTTTTACCCCAAAAATGTGAAGTTACGAGCGAGTGGATGAAATAATTTGGGTGAAAACGAATCAATTACAACGAATAATCCGGACGGGGCGGACGGGACATTGGCTCAATCATGGCAAAGAACATTGTTTGGTAAGTGCAAAAAACCCCAAAATCCTCTAAATTCACCCCAAAAAGCAGCCAAGTTTGGTAAATTTTTAAAAAAATGGTATAAAATCGATTGAAATCACGTGAAAATAACCCCAAATTGCACCCAAATGACCCCAAAATCGTGGAAAATCATTCGATGTTCTGCTCAAATTGGCCAAAATGACCTGAAATCAACTCAAAATGAACCAAAATCACTTCAAATTACCCCAAATCAGCCCAAAATGACCCGAAATCACCCAAAGTGACCTGAAATCAGCCCAAAATGACCCAAAATCACCCCAAAATGACCCCAAATCACCCCAAAATGACCCGAAATCAGCCCAAAATGACCCAAAATCACCCCAAAATGACCCGTCAGCCCAAAAGGACCCAAATCAGCCC
This sequence comes from Antrostomus carolinensis, assembly GCF_000700745.2. NCBI lineage: Eukaryota > Metazoa > Chordata > Aves > Caprimulgiformes > Caprimulgidae > Antrostomus > Antrostomus carolinensis. Next base: position 2,346 of record NW_010340716.1, on the reverse strand, counting down.
CAAATTACCCAAAATCGCCCCAAAATGACCCAAAATCAGCCCCAAATGACTCAAAATCACCCCAAAATGACCCCAAATCACCCCAAATTACCCCAAATCAGCCCCAAATGACCCAAAATCAGACCTAAATGACCCAAATCAGCCCCAAATGACCCAAAATCAGCCCAAATTACCCCAAATCAGCCCAAAATGACCCAAAATGACCCGTAATCAGCCCAAAATCAGCTCAAATTACCCCAAATCACCCCAAAATGACCCAAATGACTCAAAATTAACTCCAAAATACCCCAAAATTTCATAAAATGAACCCAAAATAACTCAAAATAATGTAAAATTTCCCTAAATTTCCTAAAATGCCCCAAAATTCCACCAAATGCCCCCAAATCACACAAAATTGCCCCAAAATGTCCTCAAATGCCCCAAAATTCCCTAAAATGACCCCAAAATGACTCAAAATCACACAAAATTCCCCCAAATTGCTCCAAAATGCCCCAAAATTCCCCAGATCTCTCAAAATTCCCTAAAATGACCCCAAAATGCCCCAAAATCACCTAAATTCTACAAATCACCCAAAATGGAATAAAATGGAACAAAATCACCCCAAAATGACCCCAAATGACCCCAAAATGACCCCAAATTCCCTGAAATTCCCCAAAATTCCCCAAATTCCCCCAAAATCACCCAAAATCACCCAAATTTCCCTAAAATGACCCCAAATCACCCCAAAATCACCCCCAATTGCCCCCAAATCAACCAAAATTTCCTAAAATGACCCCAAATTCCCTAAAATGACCCAAAATGACCCAAAATTCCCCAAAATGACCCAAAATCACCCCAAATTTTCCCAAATCACCCCAAAATCCCTAAAATGACCCAAAATTCCCTAAAATGACCCAAAATCACCCCCAAATTCTCCAAAATGACCCAAAATCACCCAAAATTTTCCCCAAATCCCCTAAAATTCCCTAAAATGCCCCCAAATCACCCAAAATTCCCTAAAATGACCCCAAATTGCCCCAAAACGACCCAAAATGCCCCCAAATTCCCCCAAACCAAATTCCCTAAAATGACCCAAAATGACCCAAAATTCCCCAAAATGACCCAAAATCACCCCAAATTTTCCCAAATCACCCCAAAATCACCCCAAATTCCCCTAAAATGACCCAAAATTCCCTAAAATGACCCCAAATCACCCTGAATTCCCCTAAAATTACCCCAAATCCCCCCAAATTCCCTAAAATGACCCCAAATTCGTCAAAATTCTGCAAAATTACCCAAAATTCCCTAAAATGACCCAAAATGACCCCAAATTCCTCAAAATTCTGCAAAATTACCCAAAATTCCCTAAAATGACCCCAAATCACCCCAAAATCACCCCCAATTGCCCCCAAATCAACCAAAATTTCCTAAAATGACCCCAAATTCCCTAAAATGACCCAAAATGACCCAAAATTCCCCAAAATGACCCCGAATCACCCCAAATTTTCCCAAATCACCCCAAATTCCCCTAAAATGACCCAAAATTCCCTAAAATGGCCCCAAATCACTCCAAATTCCCCGAAATGACCCAGAATTCCCTAAAATTACCCAAAATGACCCAAATTTCCCTAAAATGACCCCAAATTCCCTCAAATCACCCAGAATTTTCTCAAAATCCCCTAAAATGACCCAAAATGCCACAAAAATCACCCCAAATTCCCTTAAATGCCCCAAAATCACCCCCAAATCCCCCCAAATTGCCCAAAATTCTGCAAAATTACCCAAAATTCCCTAAAATGACCCAAAATCACCCCAAATTGCCCCCAAATTCCCAAAAATTACCCAAAATGCCCCAAAATCACCCAAAATTTCCCCAAATCATCCCAAAATTCCCTAAAATGACCCAAAATCACCCAAAATTTTCCCCAAATCCCCCCAAATTCCTCTAAAATGACCCAAAATGCCCCAAAATCACCCAAATTCCTCTAAAATTCCCCCAAAATTCCCTAAAATGCCCCAAATCATCAAAATTCTCTTAATTACCCCAAAATACCACAAAAATGGAGGATTTTGGGGTGAACGAGCCCCGGAAAAGGGGATTTTGGGGTAAAACTGGAGGATTTTGGGGTTTTAGGATGCTAAAAAGTGGGATTTTGGGGTAAAAAATGGGGATTTTGGGGTTTGGGGGTCTCGGGGTGGAATTTTGGGGTAAAAAAGGGGGATTTTGGGGCTCTGGGGTGGGATTTGGGGGTAAAAAAGGGGGATTTTCGGGCTCTGGGGTGAAATTTTGGGGTAAAAATGGGGGATTTGGGGGTTTGTGGTGTCTCAGGGTTGGCTTTTGGGGTAAAACTGGGGGATTTTGGGGTT
>NW_010340715.1:39484-47531 GCF_000700745.2 Antrostomus carolinensis | reverse complement strand
TCTTGTTTCTTGTACGTGGCTTTATGGGGTAAATGGGTTTTCAGGAGGCGTGGAGTGAAACGCCTTGCGAACGAGATAAGAATGGAGCGTTTTATCCTCTTAGCACCTCTTGTAAAATACCGGGGCAGCCTCTCGGGAGCCCGCTGTGTTTCTGAGGGACTGAAATCTGGTGCGAGCTTGAGAAGTTCGACCCCTGGAAAGTGAAACTCTGCTGCCCATCAGCAGTGCCACGTACATGGTGTTCCCAAGTAAAAGTCCTCCAGAAAACAAGTTCTACGGATTTATTTTGGCCAGGCATAAAAATGTTCTGAGCCTCAGTTCTGCAGGCACAGACAGCTGGCTGCTCATGAGCAACACCATTGATTTCAGTGGCCTCTGTGCAGGGTCAGGGGCAGCACCAGCTCTGGTGCGGTAGAGATTCCTTGGGGAAGGGGCAGGGGGGCTGGGAGCACAACTTGGGAAGGATCTACGAGCTTTGCAGTTGGAAACAGCAACAAGGTAATGATGCTGACAGTCAGAGGTGAAATGGAGTAATGGAATGGCGAGAGGAGGTGTTGGTTCTGTGTGGTCAGTGGAGGAAGTACTGCACTGCTGACCCGCTTCATTACTGAAAAATACTTGGCTGCACTTGCAGCACATTCAACAGCTAGTTAAACCTTTAACAGAATGCTCAACTATTTTTCTCCTTTCTTTTTCATCACAGATTTGTATAATTGCTCATGTAACTGCCATAAAAATGCCAACCCTTCACCGACATGAAGAAGAAAAATTCTTTGTAAATGATGAAGGCAGGAAAAAATCTGTACCAAGTATACACGATCGCCCTACAAAGGAACTCTCTGTTGTTGTGCCTTCGTACAATGAGGAAGACCGGTGTAAGATTTTTCTTACTTTGAGAAAAAGAAGAAAATCTATCTGTTGTTACTCTAATAATGCAGAGGTCAGTTTATGTCAGCAGTAGATTCTGGCAGGCTAGATTATATAGCTGATTTTGGACACAGTTGCCAGAAAACAGTCCAAGTACATTGAATTTCAAAATTAAGACACTGCGTAACTTAACTTGATTTCTGCTGCTAAAAATAGCATGGGGCACTTGTAGGAATCCTGTTTATTTTAATGAAGTCCAGCAGAATGGCTGCTCATTGCTCTTGTACATGCTGTAAGGCAAGAAGTGGAGACTTTTAAAATTTATTTGAGAGCTTCCCACTCTGTAAGCAACATCAGCTTCCAACAGCCTGAAAAAGGATGATTTCATTGGTTTCTGTTTGACTTCTGACTTGACCGTATCTGTAAGTACCAGATACTAAAAAGTGAAGGTTTTCAGATGCGATAGAAATGATGAAGTTCTGAAGCTGTACTTGAGATTGACATAGTGGCACATGCTGTCATTCCCTTTCTTGGTGAGTGAAAATACTGAGCTGTTTGGGATTCCATTGAGAGAGATGTTGACAAGTGTATCTGGATGCAAGGTAGGCCTGGCCCTTTCTCAAGTCCAGTTCATTCCTCAGTCCTGGTTCTCATATACCTCTTTTCAGTAAGCAAGGTCTTAGTATACTTTGTGTGATTTTCATTTAGTTTTCTCTCTCTCTTCGAGATAGAATAAGAGATGTGCTGAGGAATGAGCATACGCTGCTCATTCATAAAGAAAACCATAAGACTGAATGCCTGTCTAACCTGCAGGTGCAAAAATTGTCTCTGTTCGTTGGCTGAAGCATCGTGGCCAGCAGCCTTAGTAAGAGAAATCATGTTACTGACTAGTGTTAGGAATTTCTCTTGTTACCTTCTCTGTCCACTTGCTTAAACAGATGAAGTCAGTGCTGGTTTGCAAGGTCGGTCATGGAGAAAGATTTATATTTTTTTTAATCCCTTTAACATTGGGGAGAGAATTACATATTTCAAAATAGAAAGCTGGTTCTTCAAAAGAAATGCTTTTATCCTGTCTTACATTTCTTTCATTGTTCTTTTTGCATTCAGAAAGGACAGGACATAGAATTGCAGGTGCTAAGCTTGTTTATTGAAGCTAGTGTCATATGAATGAGGCATTTTGCTCAGCTTTGCTTTGTGGTTGTTTTCAGCTTGCTTGTGGAAAGTGCTTTTTGGTGCTTTGCCTGTTACAACCTACTAACCTGAACTCCACATTTTCTCTAGTACCTCTTATGATGGATGAAGCTTTGGATTATCTAGAAAAAAGACAGGTATTTTCATTTTGCATTCAAAATTCATTATCTTTTTATATGTATAATGAGTCAGTGATCTATTCATTTTGTTATTTTGGTATGTATTAAAACGGCATTACTTAGCCACTTAGAAGTAGCACTTCTGTCTTTTATCAGTTATTTTTACACTGAATGCCAGAAGGTATTTTTAAATTAAGTAAAAATTTAATTTACTACTATATGATCAAAAATCTTTGTATGCATGATATCTCTGCAAGACAGAGATTAAGGATTAACTGTATATTTAACTTTCTAAACTAAATCCTGGTTTGTTCCAAGAAGTTTTTTAAGCATCCCTTCTTAATTAGGTTTTGTTCTTTGGTTAAGAAGCCCATTGTGAAGATTTGTGAGTTTTGTTTGGGTTTTCTTGACAGCAGTGTTGTTCTGAACTTTAATCTTTTACAGCTAAATTGATTTTTCAGTTCTAAATGGTAGCTGAGGAAAACTATGAAAAGCCGAGGTAATGGAACAGGAATCAAATATGGTAAAATTATTTCATTATAGTTGTTATCTTAACAAATTTACTACATCATATTGGTGCCTGCCAGCAAACATGAATAAGTTAAAAACTGCTATGGAGAAAAGAATGCTGATGCTTGAAAGACCTACTGCGTACTTAAGAAACTGGATGAAATGCATTATTTCTGGTTTTATTTTCAAGAAACAAGATCCTTCCTTCACTTATGAAGTAATAGTTGTTGATGACGGTAGTAAAGATCAAACCACAAAGGTAAGAAAAAGATACTATCTTGCCAGGTAATCAGAGGTATGGATTTTTGTACTGCATTTGTGAAATGTAACAATGTTTTGCCTTTACAATTTGGTACTTGAAGTAGTTAACAGTTAAAATTTGTGTTTCTGAATACTTTCTGTCATTGTCCTGTGTTCATTCTGGATGTCACATACACACATGTGTACACATACGATTCTTTTGCAAATATGAGTATTCTTGATTGATGGCTGTGACAACCATTTTCCATTTAATCATAATGTCAACAAATTTCTTATTAAATATTCTGTATGTGCATAGTGTTGTGAATATGAACTTGAGGAAGCTAAAAAGCCTTGTAAAATAGCTAATTCATACTGTGATGGACAGAACGGCTGATAGGTTGTATAGCTCTTTCCCACACCCTTCATGGTGGTGTTCATTTAAAAATCCCGGTGCCAATAGTAGTATTTTCAAAATAGTTCCACATTCTTCTTCTTTGACTTTGATGTATGTCACTGGAAGGGAAGACTGAGCAACTTAAGGGTTTTTTCACTACTGTTTAGAAAATATTTGAATTAGCTACTAATATGAATGCTGCTTTTTCATTTACTTCCCTTAAGCTTGTCCATTAAGGAGTGCTCGTATGTATTTTTTGACTGCTTTGCATTCCTTCTACTGTCATTTCTAACTGAGCTAACTATGGCCATGGGCCTCTAGACTTACAAGGACTTGAGACAACCTTTAGGAAAAATTAGAGAACATGCTTTCTCTTCTCCGCAACATGGAACAAAATGTGCACATCCCTGCAGTGTGAATGGGATTTTAGATCACTATGAATTTTTGTTTAAAACAACAGATAGCAGCAAGACAAGTGAGAAACAGGTAGCAGTAGTAGAACATTATTATTTTTTAATTAACAAATTATGTGGGTATAAAAGGTCTAATAAAGGTAATAGTATGATATAAATTACATTAGTATTGAGGTTTTTGGACTTGGGTGAATGGGGTTTAGCATTGGTTGGGGGAATATGCTGTTCTTATTTAACATGACTGACTATCTTCTTCAGTCTTGTGTTGACTGTGAACTGGTTTTTATTTTCCCAGACAGACTCGAGCAAAGACTGACAGTATATTTGTGCCGACTGAAGTGGTTAAAGCTCTGTGCTATTATTTTTTTTTTTTTTAAAGGGTGAGCAAATGTAAACTTCTACCTTGATTCCTGGTTTTGTTTTATGCTGTTTTTTTGTGTGTCTATCAGGTTGCAATGAAGTACTGCAAGAAATATGGAAGTGACAAAGTGCGAGTGCTTTCTTTGGTAAAAAATCGAGGGAAAGGAGGAGCAGTCAGGATGGTAATTGATACTTTCATCTCCTTCTCTGTCTGAACTACCTGTACTCAAATATGCAGAAGATAGAGCTGTGCTGATTTGACATTTTGAATTCAATACAGTAACAAAATGATTATCAGAAAACTGAGTACAAGTTCTGTAAATTAAGGCAAAAAGTCTTTTCAAAAAAGACTTATTTTAGATCTTGGAAACAGTATTTTCTTGTCAGGAAGATCCATAACAAAGATTTTTTTAATATGAGAATTAAAATTAAAAAGTTAGACTTGAATTTCATGTTCCTGTAAGTTCCACTTAGAAATAGGCTTGCATTAAAAACAAACAAACAAACAAACAAACAAAAAAACCATTTACAGATTAAAGTAGAACTTTTGCAGAAAAGTACAGACAAATTTGCAAACACTGCTTTCCCGGTCATAGTTGTGGTTTTAAAAATGGCTAGTGAGTGAACACTCTCATCCAGCAAAGTCTGTGTTTACTGAATCCCACTGCTATCACCCGCACTTGAACCAGCACAATTTATGGTTTCACATAGATATAATCATAAAATCATCACATTCTAAAAATAAAATAGCTGTTACACATTTAGAAGGAACATTTTTTCCTTAAGACGAATGACACCTTACTTTTATGTAAAAGATGGCATCATTTATGGGTTATCAGTGATTGTATCTGTATTTTAAGCTCTAATATGTCAATTTAATTTTTGTATGATACACAAATAACTATAGCAAATGGAGGGAACATGAAACTAGAAAGTGTGAAGGGATCTCAGTGTGATTCAGTTTTGCACTGCAGAATGTAGAGTGGCTGCGAATACTGCTGCTTCCTTGACAGGTTTTTCCAAAGTCACACGTGCTTGGTTATGACAGTATGTTTGGCAAACCCACTGCTAGTTGTTTTCCTGTTTGGACCCCTTCAAAAATGGTCAAATATCTCTGACCAAGAATATGGCAAAACAAGCTGTGACACCTGGTGCACCACCAATGTTTTGCAATGATACTGTGATTTAAGACTTATTTCTCCAAACTAATTTAAGTTTATCTCTTGAATTCTCTTGAAACAGTGTTAGGAAAAAATAGCACTGCATCCTCCTTTCCATGGCTCAAATGACAAAGAAAAGCTGCCCAGTGCAGTAGCAGCTGCCAATCACTGCTTCTCTGCCCTCCCCTGTAGCAACTTGTCTCTCACAATTTTGGGTTGTAAAGCTTTTAGTTTGCAAGCTTCTCTGGAGAGGGATTGTTCATTTTCATGTTTGTGTATTGTCTGTCACTGTGGGATGCTACTCAGTGTGTGAAGATGTTATTACAATATGAATTGATAAATTGTTGTTAGTAGCAGAACATTAAGACTCACCTGTTGTGTTGAATCTCGGAGATACCTCTGTTCTAGTTACTACATTAAGTTTTTGCAGTGTCTTGCAGCTGTGATAAATACTGATTTCAAATGTGTTCATTTTTACTGCCTATATTCTAGGGTGTGTTTAGTTCTCGGGGGAAGAAGATTCTTATGGCTGATGCAGATGGAGCTACAAAATTTGCAGATATTGAAAAAGTAGAAGAAGGTCTAAAAAATCTTCAGCCATGGCCTGTGAGTACAAATCTTCGTGTTTTTAGTTTAATACACATGCATGCAGATTGATTTTTACAATTCTCTTCAGCTCCAGTTCTTTGAGATCAATTAAAGATCTAGATGTAAGTCTGAAGACCTAGGTGTAAGCTTAGAAGCTGCAAAAATGAGCTGTCAGGAGGTAGCTTCCACAGTTCTTACTTCCTTTGCATCCACTGTGTCTGTTTCAATGTAGTACATAATGTTTTATTTACCATTTTGCCTTTGAAGTTGTTCTTCTCTGTATAAATACCGTGTGTTGCCTACTCAGTTAAAAAATAGGTTTTTTCTTTAACTGCTTTATATTTTCTTTTTATCTGATGTCATCTTATATACCTCTAAGGATGCATCTTAATTTCACCCTATTTTATAGAGGTTCTCTTTTCTCAGAGTTAGTTTAATGACAGTATTTGGAAGAACTTTTATTTTAAATAAAAATTCAAAAACCTGTGGAACAAGACCTCCTCCCAGCATAGTCATACTCTTTTGGGTGCTTGACTTGAAAGAACTGAGGTTTATTTTCATTAAGGTAGTGCTTAAATGCAGAACAGTGAGGTACTTGTAGCTAGTTTCCCAAAGTGCCAGGAGCGATGTGCAGCCTTCCAGCGGGAACTGCCTATGCAAGAGCTGGACCACAAGTGTGGGAGCTGCTGGGCCGCAGTGTTTCCCTGACGTTCTCCACTACCAGGGCAGCAGCAGCTGCTGGTTCTACGGTGTCAGTCCTGCACTCTCAAGTACAGCAGATTTGAGGGATTTCATGTGAGAAGTAGTAAAGTGAGAATAATTTTTAACTCTTCTGTTTTGATCATCTCTTTTGATTTAGTTTGAGATGGTATTTTTGGCTGGATATCATGGCATTTTATTTGTTTGAAGGTACATCACTGAAACAAGTACTTTACTCTGCTACCCCTTCCACAGTGCAGTATTTAGGGAAAACATACGTTATGACAGTAAGTGCCTAGGAACACAGAATGCGTAGCTGTGCTGTTCAGCACATTTACTGTGTGCATACCTCAGAGGAACAATGTAAGCTAAACCAGACCTGAATAAATGGCAGCACTTTGTGTGCACCATATGCAAAATATAATAAATTCTAGATGATCTGTTAATTGTAGAAAAGACTGATTTTAGCCTCAGAATCTGGCAGTAGAAGGAATGCAGCTAAAGGAAGTAGAAGAGTGTACTGTTTAGAAGTTTTTATATATACAGTTCTCAACAGAAGATTCCACTGATTCAGAATATGTTTGTTTACATAATAACTTTAATTTGTATTCCTGTACAGAACCAGATGGCTATTTCCTGTGGTTCTAGAGCTCATCTGGAGAAGGACTCAATAGCAAAGGTTTGCTTCCCTTTTCTCCTGTGTACTAATACTCAAATACTTCCATTAATTGATTCTGCTCTTTAGATTTTATAATTAAATAATCAAGATTCGTAAAAGAATGGAAGCTAAAAAATAGGAAAATCTGTGTAGTATGTGCTCCATTATATGCAAAGGGTGTGTTCTAGATTTCAGGCACTTCGAACTAGTTTCAGTTAGTGTTCCAATATATGGATTTGATTTTCCTAGTTGAGAACATCTTGCAAACAGAACTTCTGATCCCTGACAGAATTGGTAGCTAGTACCTATGGGGCTGGAGTTGAAGGCAACTGATAAGTTCATTTTTATTGATTCTCTTCCAGTTGAAGATCTTGATCTGCAGATCTTGAGACCTGTTTAAAATAAGTTAGGGATAATTAGCAGCAAACTGTTTGAAGAATATCTCAATTCGTGGGAAAGTACTGTAATTTTTGTGTGTTAGTAGTATTTTTGAATTTTCAACACAAAGACACTACTGTTCTGTGTGTGGCTCTTCTGGAATAAGAAAGTGATGCGTAGGCACACAGTCTTATCTTGCATCTGGTTTTCTGATGTCTTGGCAGACAGTAGTTGACAAAGCACAGGCATGGAACTCATATTGCAACAGATGCAATTGCTGGACTAATTTTTTTCAGCAACATTGGATGTGCTCATCATTTGAATGTTCTCAAGAATAAGCTTTGTTTGTACTGACGTTTAATACTTGAAATTATTATAAAATATATACACAGCACCTAAAATAGTTATAAAAGTTGAAAAGAAGTTACACTGGTAGTGTTCAGCCCCTGGTAGATCTTTAATTTTTT
>NW_010340715.1:33017-39466 GCF_000700745.2 Antrostomus carolinensis | reverse complement strand
GGTTCACTGGAAAGGGTTCTTGTAAATACTGCTGCATGTGCGTTAGCGTCCTCACAAAAAAAACCAAACAGAAAAACCCACTAATCCAAAACCTTAATTATTATCAGAAATTAGGATAAATCTTTGACATGGTACTTGAATGCTTGTAGCACAGGATATTCCATTTGCGGTTATTTGTTAGCTGTGAAGCTGGTGTGTCCAGGAAATGCTGCTACATGGAGACCATGTTAACTGGTAAATTTCAGCCCAGAAAAAAAGCTTCATTGTGTGGTCAGGTACTGAATGTAAATAAACTTTCTTCAGTGTATTCATATTTCTTTTCATCTTTCAAGGTCTTGCTACATGAGGGAGAGGAATTGGAAGATGACTTTATCTTTTAATGCAAAAGTACAATTTTTGGGATGAGTGTGTCCATCTGTTGCTTTCTGACTTTCTGATAAGGGATTTACCAGCTTGTTTGGTATTACTGCTCTGTTGGAAATACGTAGCCCTCTCCATCACCCAGCTGTCCCTAGACTAGAAAGCAAAGTCTGCCTTTTACCACATTGGGAAGAGACTGTTGTGTAGTGCAATAGGTATAACAAATCATGCAGAATCTTTGGGAAGTTGGGATTTCTCTCTGGGCTTAGTGGCATCTAAAAGAGTAGAATGAAGCTGTGATAAGCAGCCATATGGGATTTATTATTAAGCCAGAATTTCACCCTTAAATTCAGTCTCAAGACATCAGGAATTCTGTTCTGCCTCAGAACTATTAATGTACTTTCATGAAACCGTAGTGTGCCATGCATAAATAGTCTTGGGAGCAATGAACATAACCCAGGAACTTCTCTCTGTGAAGTAAGTGCACAATTTCATTGGCTGATGGTCATGCAGCCTCTTGGACCTTCCCTTTCGGGACTAGTAACCTTGTGTTCTTGCTCACACAGTGGTTCACCTTCACCAAGAGCCAAAGAATCCACACCAGATCCACCATTAACCTAGGGCTAGAGTGCATTTCTGAGAAGCACAAGCCATGAACTTGAATTTCCTTAAGCCAAAGGCTATTACATAATAAGCTGAGCATCTTCTAATTTTTCAGGTGAGGTTTGAAATTATCAGCTTTAAAAGCATCTCTTATCACCCAGAGATGCTTACCATTTAAATTGCTGGCTCCTAAAGAGTTTGCATGGTATTTGGCTTCCAGTCTTAGATACAATCGCCTAAATTGAGCTTAAGACCAGCAGTGAGTTCAGAAGCAGTTTGTGGATCACAGCTCTAGTTGTTCAGGAGCTGTCTTGAATAAAAGACTAGGAGGGACCTCTGCAAACCCAGAGTCCAGCTTCTGGTTTCCATGAACAAACTTATCTGTATGATTATTATGTCAAGAACAAAAATGTAACCAAAGAATAGGTAGGCTGGGAGAACATTTACCAGGAACATAAAATATATTTGTGAAAGCAAAAGAACAAAAGAGGTGACTATGTAACATTGCTGAAAATATAAAGTGAAATATTATCTTGCACAACAGCTGTTACTTTTGTCCTGCTTTTTCTTGGTCCATCATATACTGCAGAAAAGTGCATTCTCTAATTGCTTTCCCTTAAGTGCCTTAACATGGTGTGTGCAAGCACTGGAGGTCATTCAGTCTTGAATGGAAGAAGTGAGTATCAACAACAAGAGATGCTGAGATGCTCCCATAGGACAAGGGGCAATGGGTGTGAGCTGGAACACAGGAGGTTCCACTTAAACTTCAGAAGAAACTTCTTTACTGTGAGGGTAACAGAGCACTGGAACAGGCTGCCCAGGGAGGTTGTGGAGTCTCCTCCTCTGGAGACATTCAAAACCCGCCTGGACACCTTCCTGTGTGATCTCATTTAGGTTCCTGCTCCGGCAGGGGGATTGGACTAGGAGATCTTTTGAGGTCCCTTCCAATCCCTGACATTCTGTGATTCTGTGTGATTCTGTGTATGCTTAAGAATAGTTGTCTTTATGCACCCATGATGGCTTATTCTCTATTATTCTTCCTGGTAACTTTTTAATTTGTTGGACCTGTTCAACCAATTTTTAGGAAAACAAGAGGACTGGGCAGAGGAGAAATAAAGCTTGTAAGTGTCCAGTGGAGTAAAGCATGTAGCATGCCATCCCCCTGCTCCTTCACTCTTCTTTTCCTGGGGGAATTCCCAGAAAATCATGCAGAAGACACAATGGCTGTCCCACTCATTAACTGAAAACCAGGTGCGGGTCCCCACTCTACTCAGGAAGGCATTATCCAGAATTAAAAGCTACTCTGAGTTAGGGAAAGCAGAAAAAAGAACTTGCATATCCTAGGCCAGTGTCCTGACTGTGTACTTGACTGGCAAGTCTTTCATTTTCAGCTGTGATTTTGCCTCACTGTAACAATTGAACACTTCTGGTTCCATTCCAGTGCAAAAGAAAAACAGTTTACAAACTTTGAAAGCTGTCACAAAACAGGACATGAACTTCACTCGTAGCTTAAATGAAACCACCTAACTTCTTGCCTTTTGTCCACAGCGCTCTTACTTTCGAACTCTTCTTATGTATGGGTTCCACTTCCTTGTATGGTTTCTCTGCGTCAAAGAGATCAGGGACACACAGTGTGGATTTAAACTTCTAACCAGAGAAGCTGCCTTGCAGACTTTCTCAACTCTTCATATAGAACGCTGGTAAATTCTTTATTTTTTTTTTGTTGTTTTTTTCTAATTGAGCATGGTTTGGAAAAATTTCAATATTGCAGCTGCTATGAAGCATGTGATGTCTGTGTCTAAATCCTTGTTGCTCAGTTTAACCAACTATAGTACTACTTGCATGGCAATTTAGATTTCTTGTTAGTCTAAAATAGCCTGGTAATTGATAGGAATTCTCTTTTATTATTAAGATATTTAGGAAATAGTTGGGTATTTAATTTTAATTCTTCTCATGATGACAGGGAGAAGGGGAACAGATGGGCTTACTAAGTTTCAATTTTAAAATAACATCCAACATAAACTACAAGAAGGATTTTAAGATGAAATTGCTGAGATTTTGGGTGGCAGCAATTGTCTCCTTGCAAGTCCATTTTACTTTGGCATGTGGTATAGAAAGAGTTATATAATACTAAGTAGGACATTTTGTTTTTTCCTTATCAGTGCAACTGATAATTGAGTAGGAGTGGGGAGCAAACAAAAAGAAAATCCCAATAATTTTTCACTCTACCTCTAAAAGAAATTCCAAACAAACAATTTTTGATGGTGGTGTAATCCACTCATTTCTGAGAGCTGTCTCTCCTTTTACAGATATGAGCCATGCAAGCAGAGTAAGAAATGGAGAGAAGCTCTTATTATGATAAGGAAAGAGTTATTAATCTTGCTCAAAACTTTCATCAGTCTATTTTTATGCATTACAACCTTATAATTCAGTGTTGCTTAACCAAAACCTTTTACCTAAAATCCATATCTGATGTTCGGAATTGCTGAAGGCTCAAAGTGAAAGGAAATGCCTACTCTTTGCTTATTTTCTTGCTAGAATATTTAATGAGAGGAGTACTGATAGATCTCATTAATTTAAGACAGTAGAAAATGATGCATAGTCTTTGAATTACTTTAGAGCTCTCTTTAGTTACAATTTAGCTAGAACAGTTCCCTTATGAGAGCAATACAGTCATGACTACTGTTATGGGACTGAACACTGTTTCCATACAAATACCATAATTTTGTGAATTTACTACACAACTGTTACTAAAAAGATGGCTTAATTAAGTATAATCAAATCTTTTCAAACTATTGTCTTCATCCAAGAAAGTCTCTCATGAGATACTGCTTGCTGACAGGGAACAGAATTAGTGAACAATGTTCCCATACAAAAATGTCTGTAATCCTACAGTCCTCATAGGATTCCAATCCAGCTAGTTTTAGATTGAGCTTTGGCAGCGACAGTTGAGCTGTATTGCTCCTCCAGGATGGGGTTGCAAAGGTAGAGTTTGGGTGCACAAATTTAGTGTCTAACACAGAGCTTCTTTTGAATTGAATCTGGAACTCTGAGCAGTCAGCGTTTGGAAAATCACTTTCCTAACTGAGTGGTTTGTTTATTGCCCTAAAGAAAACTGTAGCTGAGCCAGAAGTACGATTTGTGCTACTACCTCCAAAACCAAACTCGATCTGCTAAGTTCTGTAAATTTCTTATACAGGGATTTTCTAAATACATGGTTAAACACATATCTGAGGCCCAGAAGTGCACATCTCAAAATTACCCTGTTTAACTTCAGTTTATAAATGAAGTGCTTCAAGAAGAAATACCAAAATAAATTAATGAAGATAATCAGTTTAATCTATAAAAATACAATCTTCAATCTTACTCTGTTTTAAACTGAAGATTTTGAATATATTTGCACTTATTGTCAAATATATTATGTAAAGTGTTCAGTTTTTAATTTTTAAAAATCTTAAAAAGCTTGCTTCTGCCACTCAGATTCTCTAGCAACAAAAGAACACAAGAGTAAAAGTAATTGTGCTGTACCCCATTATACAGGAAGAGAGGGAATGAAAAAGGGATATTGCAAACTTATTTTATAGTCATTATATTGCTGATGTAGAACACAACAGATCTTCATGTTTTGGTGTGTTAATTCATTGTGCTTGTATGTGCTGCTATAAAATTAGCCTTCTGTTCTTGCTCTTTTATTTACAATAATCCATAAATGGAGTGTTTTCTTATTTGTCTGAAATGCACTGGTTAGTGATGAATGTTTGTTTTGTTTGTCAAGAAAAGAATAACTCAAATTCTTCCAATAAACAGCTCTTCAGATACTTACTTCCAAATCACAAATTTGCCTAAAACAGCAATAGTTTGGGGTTTTTTTAATTTGGTTTAATTTTCTGTCAAAACAGACAATATATTGTCTGGTTTTATCCTCATCTGTCCTTCAGTGGTCTCTGGGCTTCCCTGCCTTCATTTTCATACTTATTGGCTAATTCAAGCCAAATCTGACAGAACAGTAGAGATTTCAAGATTGAAGACTGGCAAGTTTTGTGGAAACTGAAACCCCCGAAGAGGAGAGAAACACAGATTATTGCCACTGCTGAAAAAAAAAATACAATAAGGACGCAAAAGTTACTTGTCAGATTCACAGCTAGACATTTTGCTTGTGTAACTGGAAGATAACATGTCAGTGCATGAAACAGAGTACTGCCCCTTTCCCAGTTAATATTTATAAGATCTGGAAGTAAACTGGGAGATTAAGAGGTATAAGTACATATATTAAAGGAAAGAGTAGTTGTAAGTGAAATGTCTGTGTTGTACAGACAGTGGAGATAATTGCAGTTAGATATTGTATAGGGGCATCAAACATTCATCCCATAGAACCATAAACTGGATTCCTTTGTATGCAATAATGTAAAAATATGAAATAGCCCAATAATGGAAACTTCTCATTTCAAACAAAACTGGCCCCTGATATCTTTCCATTGTATAGCATATGCATTAAAAGGAAAATAAAAACTGGTTAGATGTTGTGCCATGGAGGTTCTGTACATACCATGAATATGAAGATGTAAGAAGAAGAAATAGCAGTCAGTATTATATTTCTGCTGACCTGGAACAATGGGGAGTCCCTAACTGGGTCACAGAACAACTCATTTGTAGCGAGACCATCAGCAAGGAGTTGCAAAGAAATCCCTGTCTTGATATTGGACAAGAGGATCACTGCACTGGGGCTATTTGACATCTGAAGAAATTATTTGATTCTTTTTGAATCTTAAATCCCATTAGTGAAGTGCAGGTCTGTTAGATACTATGAAAGAGGAATTCGGTTCAGTTCAGTATGGTTAGTGCTCAGATATTCTGGTAATAGTGGAGCAGAGTGCTGGAGAATATTCAACAAACGAAGAGCATTTAACAGGATAAAAGCCATCTCAGAGCCAGCACCCTGGTTACTGAGTCAGCCAAGGGCTCCCCCATCCAGAGCATGTGGTGAGCTGTCGAAGAGAATGAACGTGATTCGGTTTTTGCAAAAGCCTTATCTGTCTTGTTTGCTCCAGTTTTGTCAGGCTCAGACTTTTTGAGGTACTACAGCGATAAGTGAATTCGTATGTGAGGACATAATAAATATTTAGACTAAATGTTAATACATAACATATTTACTTATTATGTTAATGTAAAATGGCTATAAAATTGACTATCTAATAATTCCTGCCCTGAACTGTTAAGCTTACTGCACAGTTAGAATATAAATATGCACACACAATGGACAGGATTTGCTTCATTGGATCTAGAGTGTGTCTACTCGTCATATAGCCTCCCTTCTTAGACAATAGAAGAAAGGACAATTTTAGAGTATAATTCATTTCGTCCTAATATAGACCTCTAAAATACACCAGATGAAGTGCAGCAG
Organism: Antrostomus carolinensis; assembly: GCF_000700745.2. Lineage (NCBI taxonomy): Eukaryota > Metazoa > Chordata > Aves > Caprimulgiformes > Caprimulgidae > Antrostomus > Antrostomus carolinensis. The sequence goes on along the minus strand of NW_010340715.1, from coordinate 33,102 downwards.
ACAAATGCCTGTTTCCTGCCCTCGACTATAAGGGGACTGCAGACAATTTGTACAGGAGGAGCTACCTCTACTGTAGATGACTGAA
>NW_010340715.1:10709-33004 GCF_000700745.2 Antrostomus carolinensis | reverse complement strand
CAGGATAAATGCAGCTCCTTGCATAGTAACAAGTAGAAAAACACATGTGTCAGGTTGCTGGTGCCTCAGCTGCATCAAAAGGATAACCTTTTCAGTAAATCCTAAAAGTAGTGGGTTGGAAGAAAAACTACTGAAGCAATTTTGTATCAAAGGCAACTCATTTTCTGGGCTGTATAGGCAGTACCCATTGTTTCTGTAGACAAAAAGCCCTGAGAATTCTTCCCTTCAGATAAAGAAAACCAGTAGTGTCTTTGCATACCTGAGGGCACCAATGCTGAATTAGCACTGAGCAGTAGGAGACTGCCTTGAAGTGCTGGTTATTGGCTCCAAAAGGCAGAGCAATCATTCAAGAAATAACACACGTTTTATTTCTGTGTCTCTCAGCAGGCTGATAATGTACCTCACTCAAAGAACAAGTGTTAGGGTCACAGTCTCTTTCTTGGAAGCTGAACATCTTATGCTCTGCTAATAGATATATCAATGTAAACAACATGGCTATCCTGCTGCTTGGTTGGATAGGCTGAAAGATTTCCAAGTTTCTGTACTTAAATAGGTATCAGAGACTCCAAAAATAGATGCATATGGTGTTTTCAGTGTTTCATCAGCACCACCAATAAATGAAGTCTTGTGTTTCCGTATTCACCTTTCATATGAAAAATGAAGGGGAGAACATAAAGATCTCCCTTTATATAATCCTATGTGCATTTTTGAGTTTCAGTATTACTCTAATCATAAGGAAATAACCCAATATCAGCTGCATTAAGAATGAAAAACGAATTGCTTAGACCTTCACATTTTTCTGCTTGCTTCATGCTCTTTCTATTCCACTTGACATTGAATTGAATATCACCTCTTTAATGTTAAAAATACTAGAAAATTGAGACCACAGGTTTCTTCTTGCTTCCCTGAATTTGATTTATAGATGCTTATATTTAGAAAATCATAAAAGCCATCTGAAATATACAAGGAAAAATACTGTTTTATTCTTATGGTGATAAGGATCGTGTAACACTTTTTAAAGAGAGACCAAGATATTTCCTATAATATTTTGTTAATCTAAACCTAAAGTTTAGAAAGCATTTGAAAATTACTTGATGCTGGAAACTGTTTACATTTGATACTAAGAAATAATGCTTACAAACCTAAACTAGGGGTTTTTTGTGAGTGTTCTCGTTGACTTCTTTGTTTAACTGTCCTTTGGAGAGCTGGCTGTGTATATATGAATACAAACCAAACATTCTTGAAATTTACTTTCTAAATAGCAAAGTTTTGACATTATTTTGAAATGAGAGCAACCTTTTGAACAGAGAGAGCATGTGCTTTGTGTTTTAGGTTCTGAATCTGATTACACCACTAATCTATTTTTCAGAAATGGATGGAGCACATTTTTTAAATTAAAACTTAAAAGAAAATTAAAAGGGGTATTTTAGAAACATAATAGAGACAGTTGGAATTATTCACTTTCAGACTCTAAAAGAAGCTCTAGATCTGCATCTACAATTTTGACCTGAGAAATGTAGCTGTTTATGTTAAATTTTAATGCACAGGAGGAAAACTGGAAAATTAAATGGTTTTACTGGCAGAATTTTCCTGTACTAAATTTGGTCATTGATTTCATCTGACTAGCAAAAAAAAAAAAAAAAAAAAAAAATTCTTCCAGACAGAAGCTGTCTTTCCCTGCCTTGGAGAACAAGACATAGCAGTCATTACTGGCCTACCTAGAATACTGATAAAATGAGGGGAAATTCAAAGCATAATTGATTTGATTAACATACTGGTATGATTGACATACTTTTGTAAAGTGGCAATTTATAATGATATTATGGAACTCAGCAGATCACTGATTAGATCAAATTGTTGCTATTACCTTTGTCTATAAAAATTGCCTTGTGCACTGAACAAGCCATGCTATTTTGCATGTAAAACTCAAAAGTTCAATATAAAAAATTAATGTCTGTTTCTTTGGTTTGTCACTAATCTCTGAATGTGAGTCTCCTCTAGGGTAGGCTCCAGCTAATGTACCCACACTTAAATCCTCACTATGGAAACTTCTGTATGGTTCTTCTGTACCATCTGGATCTGGTGATCTGCGGTGTGGGTATAATACTATCAGTGTATTCAATACACGGTGATCTGTATTCCCTGATTAACTGTTCTAGGATGTGTATGAGGTGTACTGAAAAGTGGTGGGGTACAGGGGAAGAAAAAAAGTACCCCAGCAGTATACTCCAGAAGTCATTCTCCTTTCAGCTTTGAATAGGGTTTTTTAATTTCAGGATAAGTTCACTATTACACAAATGGAAACATGTAACATGTAACAATATCAGTGTTCAACCTGATTAATTCCTGTGGTTTTAATATTTTATTTTAGTGCTGTAGTTTACCAAGCTATTAAATGTTGTTGTACTGTGATGTATGTGCTGACATCCCAGTAATCGGTTGTCCATAGGAATTGTTGCAAATAACTATTAGTTCACTAGGCTAATACTTTATGTAGTAATATTTTTAGAGCAGCTCATATAGTATAATTCATCAGACAATTATTCTATTTCTCTTAAGATTTTTAGTCAGTTAAGTAGTAAGTATTACAAAATTAGATTTAGTCTTAATATACATGACTCATAAACATTCAAAGGTGAATATATGGAGGTTTTGGCTTACAAATGTAAAATGTCAGCAAAAAATTAAATAATACAACTTCAGTAGAAGAGACCATGGCATAATTAATAAAATACTTTTCAACCCTCATTTAAAGAAAACAGTGAAATGTTTGGCAAGGCTGCTTGGAGCAGGTTCAGTTCACTGAGGTAAAAAAACCCCATTTATTCCTGTAACTTTTTTTGTGGCAATTAAAAGGCCTGTGTCCTAATCAAAATCAAATTTACAAGGTGGTCAGTAACCGTAATCTCTGTAGATAACCTCTGTTTATGCTGCCTTTGCATGTTTTAATGCTGTCCCTGGTGCTATCAATACCTCTCCTGTAACATACACGTACAGTGGGAGTTCAGGTTGATGTGTGTTTGGTGATGATTTCACCAGCAAGCCAGCGTGCTGTGGTCTGTACTTCAATGGGAACCTACATGTGTGTCATAGCCAAGCACACATTTCAAAGTGGACTTCGATTGTTGCATTCATTAGTAGTTTTGCAGAAATGCACTGTACTGCTTAAAAGGAGAGAGTGGCTTGCAGTAGAAGGAAATAACATCTGAACTTAGCTAGCAACCTGCTAAAGTATGTCTTTTTGCCTGCTCTTGGTCAGATATCTGTCCCTTTCTACTCTTTCTGTACTGTTAAATGGGATTACCAAGAGTTGAATTCAAGCAACCCTTAAAGCATGAATTAATAATGTTATTTTTATTGCATATATGTGTTCCAGTGGCAAAAGGGGTTTTTAATTTCAAAAGAAAATTATCTTGGACTTAGCAATGAGAATTTAAGGAGATTCTAAACTTAAGAAGTCATTGAGAGAAAATGTGGACTAGTGTTTAATTGTACTTGACTGCCTCACAGCTGCATTTTCAAGGCCTGGTGAGCTGGTTTGGTACATCTGTTCCATTGACTTCAAACTGGAAACCTTATCAACAGCTTGGTTAAAAGGTTTTCATTTCCTTAACATTCAAAATTTAGTTCCCTGGGAAAAAAATTCTGTGTTTGAATATGTATTGAGTCTAGTAGAAGTCAGATGTGGATGACCATTGGCAGTTTTTTCCAATACACACTAGTATTTTTAAAATGCTTTTTATTGGGCAGGGGGGCGCTGTTTAGCTTAAATTACAGCTACTAGAACTCACTTAAGGAACAAGAACACCCCTGCTGGCATTTGAAGACTACAAAGAGGGGGGAGAAAAAAAGACCTTGCAATCAATAAATCTAAGAAATTTAACCAAAATCACCAAAATCTTCATAATTGTGATTTGCATTCACCCTTGTCAATAGTAGCTACTGGTAGTTTCATATGCTGATTTCTACATGAGCGTTACAAGCTGTAGTTGCCAAAACACTTTTCCAATATCAAAAGCCTCGGTGCCTCAGATCCAGAAGGCCTACTTGAGCATGCAGTTGCAAGAATGAAACACAGAAACAATTCTGTGCAGAGAACCGAGAGGATTAAAGTGTATTTTGGACAAACTGGTCAGGGGGAGCAGTTGACTTAAGAGTAGGATCATTTCCCCAATGCATTTTGCTGCACAACGCACAAACGATTGTAGTAGCAAAAAGGACAGGTTTCTCAAGAGAGTTTTGTGTTGTACATTAGATGGGCACTGGGTGAAAATACAATTGTTGTTCAGGTTCTGTTATGCACAGTCGCATAAATCACTTCTCAAGTCACCTCTATGCTGCTGCCTTTATTCTTGACTTAGAAAGTACAAAGAGAATGCATCAGATCAGTGTAAAGCCACAGCAGGTAGTCATCACTTGGATGAAATTATTAGAGATGTAGATTGACACTGCACGTTTGACAGCTTGGTCTTTAAGAATGTCTAAATCGTGATTTTGACAGAATGACAAGTGAGCGGTGGTCTGAGCACAGCGCGACATGTACCTTCAAAATCAGGATGCAGTGAAGTATTGTTGGCTCACAACAACCCCATGCAATGCTACTGCCTTGGGGAAGAGTGGCTAGAAAGCTGCCTGGCAGAGAAGGACCTGGAGGTGTTGGTTGACAGCCAACTGAATATGAGCCAGCAGTGTGCCCAGGTGGCCAAAAAGGCCAATGGCATCCTGGCTTGTATCAGAAACAGTGTGGCCAGCAGGACCAGGAAAGTGATCATCTCCCTGTACTCAGCACTGGTGAGGCTGCACCTTGAGTACTGTGTTCAGTTTTGGGCCCCTCACTCCAAGAAGGACATTGAGGTGCTGGAGCATGTCCAAAGATGGGCAACGGAGCTGGTGAAGGGTCTGGAGAACAAGTCTTATGAGGAGCAGCTGAGGGAACTGGGGTTGTTTAGTCTGGAGAAAAAGAGGCTGAGGGGGGACCTTATCACTCTCTACAGCTACCTGAAAGGAGGTTGTAGTGAGGTGGGTGTTGGTTTCTTGTCCCAAGTAACAAATGATGGAAGAGGAAATGGCCTCAAGTAGTGCCAGGGGAAGTTTCAATTGAATATTAGGAAAAATATCTTCACTGAAAGGGTTGTCAAGCATTGGAACAGGCCACCCAGGGAAATGGTTGAGTCACTGTCCCTGGAGGTATTTAAAAGATGTGTAGATGTGGTCCTTAGGGACATGGTTTAGTGGTGGACTCAGCAGTGTTAGGTTAGTTGGACTCTATGATTTTAAGGATCTTTTCCAACCTAAATGATTCTGTGATTGTAATATATATATTAACTATGTTCTGAGCTGTTCAGTCAGGGAAATTCATTTCCCTTTCATGTGCATCTGACCTGTAGAGCATTCATATCAACTTCATAACTGAACACCAGCCTCCTTAAATCAGGCCAGGGATGTAATTAACAATGCCATCATCTTTCTTCCAGAAATAAGTGTGACTGTATTTGTTATTTACTGTTCTACTTCAGGGCGTTTGATGTGGAACTTCTTTATATAGCTCAGCGCTTGAGAATACCTATAGCAGAAGTTGCTGTCAACTGGACTGAAATTGAAGGTATGGTGATTGTTTTTACTCTCACAAGATGCTTTATGTGTCAATACAGAATAAAATATCTGAAGGTCTTCCCATACTTTATGCAGTTTTGATAGCACACAGCCTTCTTTCCATAGAAATTTTGAATTTCATGTCCTTGCCAGCCTTCTGACATGGCATGGTACAAAAAGAGCAGGTGAAGGGGTAGTAAAGGAGAGAAGCTCTGCACTCCCACTGGAGACAGTAGGTAGTTATAGTGCTAGGACAAAGCACTACTTTGGCACGTTCTGTTTCTGTAATATGTTAATAAAAATATTGCAATTGTAAAGTACTGTACAGGAAGTATGACCAGTGTTGTTTAGTGGTTCAACTCCATTTCACTGTGTCTTGCCTTCCAAAATTCTCAGCCCACCTATTAAGGCCTTCTCTAGAGCACCCTCTCAAGATGTGATGTTCTTTCAGACCTGTTAGGGATGTCTCTGTTACTGGGTTACTGGAAAGTATAGCTCCACACATATTTCTTCGCAGCAAAGCCATCTTAAGAGGTACTGCTTGCTTCTGCTCACTTCCTTCCTCCCACCAAATGCAGTTCCTTCTTTTTTTCTTTTTTGTCCCTTTTTTCCCTAGCTTTTCTTTTTTAAATTTCACTGTCTTCTCCGTAACACAGCCCCTGAACAACAGAAAGTTATAATGAACTGCAATGGTGATGAAGAGTGTGAGCAAGTAGAGAACATCCTAAGCCAACTTTACTAGAAAAGAAATGTTTTCTTCCAGTGCAGTTCCACATGTATATTGCACCTAACCCAAATGTCAGCAAAGATGGAAGAGGGCTTATTTTCATAGTGGGGGTTCCTTACCTTGTCTGAAGATTGGCACGTTCGTATTATTGCTGTATGACAGCAGGTGGTGGTTCTCTTCTCCAAAGTCGCTAAGAAAGCATTTGCTTAATTATTGGTGTTCAGGCTCCTATGTACTTGAACAAAGCCTTGTTGCAGAGGAGACTATGCATCTTGTGACATACATGGAATTACTGTGCTGCTTGTTAACTAGAATCTCCCACTTAGGGTATAATGTAATTACTATAAAGCAGTAACTTTCGCAATATAAATTTTTATTAATGTTAAGGTCTAGGTTGTGGGGCTGAATGTGCTGAGAATGCAGAGGTTCATGACTACTCAAATGTGCATCTTGCCAATGCCCATTTTTTCTAACAGCGTCCTTCTGATTTTCTTCTTCATTAATCACAGGTTCTAAGTTAGTTCCTTTCTGGAGCTGGCTGCAGATGGGCAGGGATCTTCTTTTTATACGACTGCGATATATGACTGGTGCCTGGCAGCTTGAAACAAGAAAATATAATTAGGTTATTTACATTTTCCAAATACATTATTATACTTAATGGAACATGAGAACAGTTTCAATCAAGTGAAGTGGTGATGAAAGCTGAGGTAATTCTTCATTGCTCCTGTTGTGTGTTCCATTTTTTGTAGCATGTATGTATGTGTTTTATAAGATTGTCAACAGGGAATTTGTACAATGTTTTGAAAAGAGAAAGCATTTCCAAAAATATTTTCTTATCTGGTAATCAGGTTTTTATTTTATTAAATAGTAGCTTTAACATGTCTTATAAATTCAGTCAAATAAATATATCTGCTTTTGTCTCATCATACCTATGCATACTAGAAAGAGCCACTCTGTTCTGCAAGGTGCAATATTGTGTTTTGAACAACCACAACCATTTGTTTCTGTAGTATCTGGAAATTTACAGCCGTGTTGCAACTCGGAATAATTAATCATGATTCACGCTGATGCATGTTTACATTCAATGTTATGGGAAACATTAATGGGTTTTACTGATTTGTAACAGTAATGTTCATAAGGCTGTTCTAAGAACTTTCAGAACTTTTTTGACATTCCAAATATTTTTGTCTGGTGCTGAAATAGTTGTCTGAGATCAAACTGCAGATCGTCTCCAGACTGTAGAAGGTCCAAGAGAAAGCACATTTTATTTGAAGACGTTGTCTTTTGTTCATATGCACTGATTACTACTGCATGCTTAAGACTAGGAGTCCTTGCCATCTCCAAATCTGTACTGAAGAGGGTATGAAAAGCTAATTCAGAGCATACAAAAATGAGACCCAGTGTACACTGAGTCTGTGCATTAGCACTGCCAGTTTGAATTTCTCATGCTTCAAATGAGATCAGAGAAGGAGGAAGGAGTCTTGAGTCTTTCTTAGTAATGTCATACTCTGTTACAGTACTCAAGTTGCAGTAGTGCTTTCAAAACAGTTGTGGGGATTGCCAACAAACTAAGCCAATCCTTCTTTCAGAATCATGTACAAATTTTAACAGATTTAAAGACTGAATGGTGTCTGGTTGTACTTTCACATATGATTTCGCTGGTGATTTTTCTTATTCCTTCTGCAATATTAAGTTGAGTTTTGCTCCTGTTAGGGTTACCTCAGCTTTCCATAAATTGAAGTGTTGGAATAAATTATCAAATAATATCTTCAGTTTGATTTCGCAGACTTTATTCTCTTGCCTAGTCCACATACATCTCTCACTTCTGCAGAATGAATCACATGACTCCTCATTGCTGTTGCTAGAATAAAGTACCAGCTTCGCAGTTTTGGTAAAGTGAATTGCCCTGATCAAACCTGGACAATGATCGCTCTGCCTATAATTAATTGAAGTTGCCAACTACTTCTCAAAAGCAGATTCCTAAAATTTTCTTCATGTCTTACCTTAAAATTTAGCTTATTTGAAATTTCAACCAATTTATTTTCTGCATGATCAGTAAACCTCTGGTGACATCTTCTTTAAAACAATTCTGCTTCTGAATTGGATGCCAAAGCTTGGAAGGGGGGGTGCTAATTTTCTTTTTTTTTTTTTATTAATTTGTGCTCTGCAGTAACTCTCTCCTTATTGAGTAGTCTCCAGTAGCAGCTGTGCATATATCATTCTAACAAAATACTTGGTATCTTCCACCTCAGAGAGGCAGAGTTAAGACTACGTTTAGCATCTTTGAGCCTTGTGGGATTGGGTGCTAGAACTTGTTGGCCAGGAATTCTTTTATGCTTTCAGTGGATTTTAGCCATCGATAAAGGTCATATCACATCTTCATAGTCCAGAGTCTGCTCTCTGGCTCTGAGGTTGGTAGACATGGCACTGGTCACATCCGTGTGCCTACGTCTTCCTCCTCAGCTGCCTTTCAGAGCAGGCTTTCTACGTCTAAACTGTAATTTGGAGATAGTCCTTGACCTTCACTGACTGACAAACTGTGCCCAAAATTATTTTGAGAGCAGGAATAGGCAGCTGTGGGACACCTGGCACAGTGTAGTTGACTTGTCTGGTGTAGCCAGACATGTTCCGTGGCAGTGGGGATGAAAGCTGAACTGAGATGAAAAAAACAAAAGGAGTAAACTGAGACAGAAGGAGAATGGGGAGAAGCAGAAAAGGAGAATGATCTGGGGCTGAGATTGAAAGCGAGAGAGTAAAATGGAAGATGGGAAGTACTGACACTGCATGAGGAGTGGAGGTGGAAGAGCAATGGACTCGGCAAAGATACTGGAACAAGGGAATGGGGAAGGAGACAGATCAGTCAAAGGTATAAAACAGGAAATGTTGCTAATGAGGGAAGGGGAAACTGAAGACCCTCACTAAGCCAAGTCCTCCACGAGAATAGGGTTAAGACAGAAATCGTCTAAAACAGGTTGGGACTGAAGATACAGTGATATTCAGAGTCTGGGCTGGAACCCAGGACTACTTTTTCAGTGTTTCTCAGTCATTCTTTAACCTCTACAAAATCCTTTGGCAAATTGTATCTCATCTTCTTTATGTGCCAGTTCATAAAGAGAATAACTGGCTGCCAGTATCAGTTACTCTTCCAACACTAGTTACTGAAATCTGCAGTAGATCTACAGGCTCCAATTCTGAACCACATGAAGGGGCAATGGAGTCTTTCACAAAGAAGTGGGATATGATACAAACCAAGTTGCAATGAAAGCTCACTTTTCAGAGTTAGAAAGCCAAGTGTGATGAACATAGGAAACAAAAGTAGCCTTTCTGACTTGTTCCCATATGTATATGTGGTATGAGAGGAGATACTTGCTTATGTAAAAGATGCATTTTTAGTGCATGGAACTGATAGTGCATGGAACTGGTTCAGAAATCAGTGAGTTGTATGGTAAAGACAATTTGATTGATTTGCCTTCCATTTAGAAAATGGAAGTTTGGATACGGTATAAATGAGACAAAGGATTAAAGAGAGGCAGTATGTTCTCCTTTATCAGATAAAGTTAAAATAAGACAGGCATGTGGTTCTTTTCCCTCTTGCCCAAATGGTCCACACAAAGAAGGTGTTAGAGGTTCAGATTCAGTTCCTCTGTTATTTAAGCCTACATCCAGGCCCACATCTTAAAAAATGGTGAAATAATTCCCAAACCCTTCTGCAAATCACTTCAAAGGGATATTTGGACAGTTCAGTAACGCAAATGTGACACTATCCCTATCTCTCAACAGATCAGAGTTTAAAAAATTGAGTTCCAAGTCTGCCATAGTGCGTTCCGGGGTTGAAACACTATCGGCTCTTTCTCTGAGAACTGTTTTCCTTTGTGTGGGATGATGTCGGGTGTGGAGCAGTTAGCTGCACTTGCTGAACCAACTGCTTCAAGCTTTCTCCGAAGCAGAGGCAGCAAAGGAGACTCACTTGAGCTGAGAAGGATGGTTGGCTTTGCCTTCTGGCACTCATGTAACGTCTTTTGGGTAGCATACTCAACTCATCGTAGTTGCAGGTTATGAAATATAAGACACACAGGCTGTCACAGGAGACCAAGTATCCACCAGGTGCGTGCTCGAACAGGTTAGACTCATGCTTGGTTTTAGGTTTTTGCTGACAGTCAGTTATCGGCATTCTTCTAACTGTGTGTTGGGCAGGTGCATGTAAAGATTGCACTCTTGAAGCAAAGGTGCACCTGCTTTGTCAGTCCCAACAAGGAGCAAATGGAAGATGAGAAGAAGTGGCTTTTCACTGTCAAAATTAAAGTGTGTAAGAGCCTGTCCCTAGTGAAATGTGGTACACCTGAGAAACTTCAAAAGATTATAAAGTCCGTGGCTCTTACACGTCTTCAGGTCAGGCCGCAACAGAGCAAAGATTTTGAACACTGACAAATTCGAGATGGTCAGAGGTCTTAAGTCCACTTGTGCCTTGAGCCCTACATCATGTAGGCCAACATTAACTTTATCCGAATATTTAGTGAACGCAGAGAAAAGGAAGTACGTTGCCAAGTACACATGGAAACTACTAAGCGAATGTGAAGGATAATCAGATATTTTGAAAAGCAGCTGTGCAATGGCTATGATTTATTTAAATAAGAGATGACCACATGGCAGAGACCCCAAATTACAGTATTAATTACTCAAGCAGCAGTCTCTGATGACAAAACTTTTTACACTAACCTAGGAGTTTTATAGAAAAGTCAAAGGCAGAGTGATGGGAAACATAACTCATTTAGAATTGCCAGAAATCAGATCCTTTAAAATGCAAGAACACATCTCATAGAAATCTGTAGCTGTCAGAGATCAGAGATGCCCTGTCTTTGTATAAGATATATATCCTGTCATTCACATCTTGATCTTCCCCAAGCTTTTACCTTAAAAGGAAGAGTTGCCTGTTCTTGTTAAATCCATACATTTGTAGATACTTCCTAGTTACTCAGTTTTGTTTATTTCCAAGTTTATTTAATTTATTACCATTATTTTTCTGTGTAGCTATCTGAACCAATGAGAAGGTTGGAATCATGTATCTTGATTTTCCTGTGAAGATCACATCAGGTGATAGAGGTTTTGGACCAGACCCAATATGTAACTTCAGAAGTTAACCATCAGGTTCCCGGGTGTCTATGTTTAAAGTTATTGGAATCCAGAATCCTGAACGAGGCACCTTTTACCTGCATGAAATGCTACACGTCCCGGGCCAACTTGCTGGCTTTAGTCAGTTGTCTAACATCAGCCTGTTGAGCATGCAGGGAGATCCCTGTCTGCTCATTGCACAGCCTAGAACCCTTCTCTTAGGATAGGAAGGAGTAGAAGCCTTTCAGAAAACATGTCTAAGCTTTCCCTGAGTGGAGCAGGAGCCTGCTTACTAGTCTACCAATTCAAATCTCTATCTAAGAAATGGGAGACTAAGAGTGGATTCCCACACTGAAGGGAGATGAAACGCGTATGTCCCATGGGGTGATCTCTAACTGCTTTCTATTTAGGCTGTTCCACTGTGCACTGAGGACCATAAAGCCCAATAGTGAAACATAACTCCACCTCATTTATCATAGCACTTACCTGAGGGTGAGGAAGACCTGGGTGCCAGCCCCTCTCCTTGGGATCATAGAATCATAGAATGGTTTGGGTTGGAAGGGACCTTAAAGATCATCCAGTTCCAACACCCCCTGCCATCAGCAGGGACACCTTCCACCAGACCAGGTTGCTCAAAACCTCATCCAGCCTGGCCTTGAATGCTTCCAGGGAGGGGGCATCCACAACTTCCTTGGGCAACCTGTTCCAGTGTCTGACCACCCTCACAGTGAAGAACTTCTTCCTAATATCTAATCTAAACCTGCCCTCTTTCAGTTTAAACCCATTTCCCCTTGTTTTGTCATTAACTGCCCTTATGAAAAGTCCTTCCCCAGCTTTCCTGTAGGCCCCTTCAGGTACTGGAAGGCCGCTATAAGATCTCCCCGGAGCCTTCTCTTCTCCAGGCTGAACAGCCCCAAGTCTTTCAGCCTTTCCTCATAGGAGAGGTGCTGCAGCCCTCGGATCATCCTGGTGGCCTCCTCTGGACTTGTTCTAGCTGCTCCAGGTCTCTCTTGTGATGGGCGCTCCAGAACTGGACGCAGTATTCCAGGTGGGGATGTTTACCATCTATTATCAATTTACTGTACTTACTTGGGATATCAGATGATGCATTTCTTGAGAATTTCATTTCACTACTCTTGTCTGTGTTCTTTCAGCCCAACATATCTCAGCTGTTGCACAGCAATCCCAGTAGCAGTGGAATATGCTCCTAGTCCCCATTTCTGAAACAGCTGTGCCAGTTTAATTGCACAAAGCCATAAAGAAAAGCATTTCTGCTCCCTCTACACCTGTTCTGGGACTGCTTGGAGTCTCCCTCAAGCCAGTTCAGCTCGCTAGAGTGGCAGGATGCCATCTTCCACTTGTTTTTTCTTTCTTTTCCTCTGAGATCATTTTCTGCCATTTCAAAATGTGATTCAAAATGACTCACGGAGTGGTCCAGCCAGGCACAGGGTGCAGCAGCAAAACTGCTGGACTTCCTCTTTTGACAGCTGTGAACTCACCACAAGCTCAAAGAATGACTTGCCACCTGGAGGCCAGAACACTTTTCTAAGGTAGGAAATGTGAATTTAAATTCCTCCTTTTTGAAGGCTAGACAAGACCTGAGGTCTTGTTCCCCTCTCAAAATGAAACCTTAAATTACAAAGCTCTAGCAACAAGGTCCTGGCTCCATCTCTTGATGTATTCCAGAGCCCCCACTTTTATGAAGTGCCATAACATGGAATGGGAGGCTCAGTTGGAAAGTTTTGTGGTCATTCCTACTAGAAATGCTGATTGATTCACATGTGATTGAGTCCCACGTAATTGCAGAGACTGTGTAGAGAACCAAGTTCCTCTGAGCATAAGTAGACAACTTCCCTGATTACAAAGCCTGTCCTTCAAACCAGTGCTCTACCTAATTTGTCCTATTTATAGACTTGCAGAGATACAAAAGGTCTCCTCGTTTGTATTTCAGTGGAATCTTAACCTTTACTGTTTCCTCCTGCACTTGCATTTGCAGAGGTGACCCCTGGAGATTCAAGTCTTCTAGATTACTCACTGTCCTGCATGGCCCAGCCCTCCAAAGACACATCAAAACAAAGTCATTTCACAGACTTTGAAAAGGAAATTAAAACAAGGAGGGAAGACCTACATGGCAATTCTGCAACATCAATGCCTGCATAGCTAGTGCTTTCATAAATACAGATTTCAATTAAAAAAAAATATTTTGATATCTCTGCATAAAAATCTTATTTTTCTGCACCACTTTACTAGCACTTCATAAGAAACCTTTTCAATAGGCTGCTTAATATCAAAGACCTCTTTGAAAAACACATGCAAAAGAACAAGTTACTGAAAAAGGTTTGGTAGTTCATACAATTTTTTTTCGCTGTTACCATTTTTTATCACAAGCCAAAGAAATAGAGGAGTGCAAAATCCCCTGATACACACTTAGCTTTTATCCTTACAAGCCACTTTTTAAACTGATGTTTTAAATATGGATTGGAAAAACCAGCAAAATTTCTCTCTTTTTGCTATCAGACATGTCCTGCTGATGTGTAACATGTTTTCTGTGACAGCTCTAGGAGTTCACTCAATATCACGAGAATGGAGCCAGGCTCTTCTCAGTGATGCCCAATTATAGGACAAGGGGCAGTCGGTGCGAGCTGGAACACAGGAGTTTCTGCTTAAATTTCAGAAGAAACTTCTTTACTGTGAGGGTGACAGAGCACTGGAACAGGCTGCCCAGGGAGGTTGTGGAGTCTCCTTCTCTGGAGACATTCAGAACCCACCTGGACGCCTTTCTATGTGATCTCATTTAGGTTCCTGCTCTGGCAGGGGGATTGGACTAGGAGATCTTTCGAGGTCCCTTCCAATCCCTGACATTCTGTGATTCTGTGTGATCCCTACCTGGTTTCACTGACACTGCAACTTTATCACAAAACAAGGTAACTCTTAAATGAGTAATAACGCAGAGGAGTCCAGGTTAATTTTTTGCCATGGAAAATGAAATTTTATTAATATGTTTAGGCACAGCAACATCTCCAAGCCATCAAATAGTCGCAGCCAGTATTTAACTTGAATCCTCTGCTAATGTTTAAGGCTCTGGAGACCTCTCCGTAATTATTTATGTACCTATTGTCCAAGTGTTCCTTGGGTTCACAGTCATAATGCTGACTGCTAACTAAAAATAGTCCAAATGAAGAGACAGGCAAAGACAGAAGGCTGCAATGAAGTTTCTGTATCTCAGTGTTTATTACTTAAAATAACATCTAACTTTATTTATGATCTGTGTATGTTTCTTAGGGATGCAGTGGCATGTCTGTTACAGCTCAGGAGGCATGAATTAAAGGAGTGTTCCAGCGCTGTTGAAGGCTGCCCCCTGCCAGCCGAACCATAAGTTATCTACCTCTTTGGGATAGGGATTCAGAGGTTAAGAATTGGATGCTGCTATGTCGTGCCTATTGCGTTAGCCAACAGCACATAAGGGAGTCTCAGGCACACTAGCCCAGGGGGTCATCTAGGCTCAGGGGAGAAGCTACAGACAAACCTTTTTTTCTTGCTGGAAAAAGACATGGTATTATTATATGACCAAGCTTAAGTAATAGTTGTGAGATCATAGCTGAGAGGGGTGTGCTTGAATATGATTTAATTTAAGAGATCCAGGAGAAAAGACAGAGCTAACTAGCTGCCATTTTCCTGGATTTTTTTGATCCATTTTTCTTTTTACTGTTCATAGATCTGTTGAACTGCCCTAACTGCATAATTAGGTAATTCCCTTGTGTAAAAATTAAAAAAAAAATAAAATAAAATCCACTCCCACTTGCTTGGTGCCATCTTCCAAGTACCAGTACCCTTTTGCAGCTAACAGTTAATGGGTCTGTAAGTTGTCCATCTCTCTGCCACATTCTTACACTACACACACACACACGCATCCTTAGTATGTGCACAGTAGTGCAAAGGGTAGATCTTTTTTTGCTAAAGCAATGTGCTCCGTGTCTCCCTTTTGCAGAAGGAGATGAACTCTTGCTGGATGTGGAATCCACTGGTAATAGCACTCCGTGCCTGACAAATATAGGACACCCATTTTAAAAGAAAGAAGTTAAACTATCTAGCCCATTTCGGACCAGCAGCCTGCTCAGCAGTAGCTCTCCAGTGCACAGGAAATGCAGGACTGCAGTTATTAGAAATAATCTGACTTACTTGAGGCAAACAAACCAGAGTGGGCAGCAGCACAGGGTGTGGGTCATCTGGGCATGTTGGCCAACAGCAAAGTAAGCATTATTACAGCAGTTCACCAGGCCCAGGGGAAATGCTTCCAGCCTCTCCAGAGGAAAGCCACGCTAGCAGGGAGTACTCCTCTTTGGACTTCCTGCAGCTCCCAGGTATTGCATTAAGGCCTCCTAATTCTCACACCTTTTCTAAGGACACAGTCTACCGTCAGTGAGCCGTATTTAGTCATAAGCTCTCTGACAGGCTGTGGATGGTTATCCTTTGTCTTATTTACTCTACCACGCTTCCCAGCACTCCCATGCAAGCAGCAAATTATATAAGTAACTTACAGACTCTGTCTACATGTACACTTAGTATTCAAGGAAGAGCTGCAGACCAAACAAACATCCTCCCAAAATGGCTTAGCCACAAGTGATCTTTTCTACATGACCTTAATTCCCTTTCAGGTCCATGCCTTTGCATCAGTCAGGCTCTACCTTCCTTGAGCTTTCATGTTCTGCTGTCAAGATTACTTTCCTCCTTTGAATTTTGAGCAATTTATTGTTTTAGCAGAGTGAACTTCAATATCTAGGCTGAATCCAGGCCTTGTCACTGACATCTTCTCTACAATATTCTTTAAGAATGAGGTGATGTTAACTCTGGAATTCCCATATGGTTTTTGCCATGTTCTGATGTTTCATCTGGGGTTGTTCTGAAGCTGTATAAAGATCCTATTACAAAACAAGGGGAAATATTGAAGGTCAGCTTTTGGACCGGAGATCAGAAGAGCTGTTTGAACCACAGGATGATGAAGAATCATTGAGTTCTGCAAAAAGTTTTGGCAAATTCACTTTGCATAGTCTCTGGAAAGCAGCCTTTCACATGTGGGACAAATCTTTATCTTCCTGTCTTTGTAGAGTAGAGAAAGGTTTAGCTAACTATGTCAAGGACAGGCTTCATCCTGTAGCCACATTACAACCTCAGTTGCACAGGCTATCATAAACTACCCCGCTGCATACTCTCAATCATCTGCTGTCAAACTAGGAACTAGGTCAAAACCACAAGGAATTTCTAATTCTTTTTGGCTGACTAGGTCTGATGCCATTTAAGGTCTCAACAGCAGAACTGCTGATAACTTTCGTATCTCGTTGCCAAAAAACAAAAAACCAAAACCGTATCCATGGCCATCTTCCAGTCTGTATGCCAAGTCATAAGTTTTGGAAATGGTAATCCACTGTGTCAGCTCTTCCTTTGGTAGTTTTACAAGTCTGGCTAGATTCTGCCTGGTAGAATGTTTTGTGATAACAAGAGCTTAAGCACAAAAGAGGTTACAACAACCTTTACTGGTTTTTAATCAAACAATAAAATTCTGGTCTCACAAAAACGGTTTCTGATGTTATGTCTTAATTTGACTGTTCTTGACTATTTATTTTCTCAATAAAATGCTTCATTAGAACAGGAACAAAAGAAAAATAACCAGTTTTCTGCAGGAGTACTGCAATGGGGCTACAAAAAGAACCAATTATTCCCATAAAGGAGACAGGAAGGAATTTCATCCCAGTATTTACTAAAAAGCTAGAAAAAAGAGTGGTTGACTGCACAAGAATATATTACATTTAAGCAACTTTTGTGTGCACTATTCATGTGTCCTGGTTTTTGGCAGGAACAGAGCTAGCCTAGTGAAACTATCACATCATGTTTTCTTACATTGCCTCAACTTCCATGATACCTCTAAAATTCTTATACCCACACCCATATCTGCATATAGTGCAAGTGTTCCCATGGCAAATAAATCTGCACTTTTACAGTTCACATATCAAATTAATTAATTATTGGGAAAGACTGTTTACTAAAACGAATAAGTACAGCTGGACAAATTACTAAGGCCATTCATCTTTAAGTGATAAACAAGGAATAAGGAATGCTGTGATTTGTCAGACCCTTCAGAAATACTGCAGAGTGGAAAGGTTACTCACTGTTTTGTCTACTTGTGTGATGCTTGGCTTTCACGTACTCGCCAGTGCCTTCCTAAGCCTTGTGCTAACCAAGGAAGAGCTAACTTCGTACCCTGGATGTTGCCTTCTCCAGACAACAGAAGAGGATCATAATAAAATCACAAATACAGGGTCACTGCTCAGGTACCGTAGAAATTAATTACACCTGAACAGTCATTCAAAGGAGAGAGAATGTGGTTGCATCTTACACTGAGATAACTGAAGGAAGGAAGGAAAATCCAGTGCAAGGCCCACTCCATTCCCTGAAATCATGAGCACTCTGCAACTCTGATACTGAAACAGTTTCAAAGAAAGTGGTGAGGGAAGGTTGATCTTGCTGCATGCACCCTCCTCAGTCATGAAGGAATTTCAGGAGTGGCTTGAACAGACCTGCATGTTTAAGGGAATCTAATTTTACATGTACTGGTTTCTCTGGGTTGTAAAATAATGAAGCATTCTTTCTATTCCTGGCTACTTCTGATTTACTTAAGATTATACAGTACATCAGTCTAGCCCTAATCTGGAAGATGGGCATGATAATTTATTTACCCTCAAAAAACCCCTACTGAATTTTCTAGTGTTAGGGCAAAGGATTTTAATATGTTAGAATAAAAGCTCCTCATTGTGAATTAAAAAACATTGACGGAGGGGTATGACGTGATTTAGTTGTTTATCTAGGACCCCAATTACCCTGCCTGCAGGCTGCACTAAAAATCCTGGGGTTTTAGCTCCTTTCCTCCAAAGATGTTTTCTATTAATGTAAGCATTATGCATATAGCTCTGTAGGTGTGCAGTCAACACCAAGCAATTACCTTCCCCACTTTAAAGAAGTTTATTATGCACAGTGATTACTTTGGGGAGAATACCGTATTTCCTACCAAGTGCAAATCTAATGCATAATATAGTTGCACAGTTTGAGCAACGTGCAAGAGCTTTTATTTTTCCATCAAGCAAGATGTTTGGGGAAAACATTTGCAGAATGGTCATTCATAAAGCTACTACTGTGCTCAGACAGATATTTAAGAATTAGGAAAAGTCAGTGAGCATGTAGACTGCTATTCTCAGCTGTGCCTGGATAATAATTTACAAGGACCCTAAAAGTTTCTTAGGAAGCTCACATTCCTAGTTCTGCATGAGGTTCATTCTTTCCACGTTTCTGCTGAATCCCATACAGTCCTTCTAGATAGGACTGTCCCCTGTATAGATTCATTCTTCATTCTTGAAGAAGAGAACAAATCAAAGTGAGCAGTACACCTATCATGGTTGTTGCCTTTGTAGACAGTAAGACACTAAAGAACTTCAAAATAAATTGGCTCACATTTCCCAGGGCTTTGCTTTACACAGCAAAAATGCTTGTAGGAAACATTCACTGGATGTTAACTCAGTGGCAAACATTATCTTTCATATCAAACAGATAATGTAATTAAAAAAAATGAAGATGCAAATCTGACATCAGAATGTTATGTGGCAATACACCATTTGTGTTTGATAAGCACTACTAAGTCAGAGGGAAGAGACCTTCATAGAATCACAGAATCATAGAATGGTTTGGGTTGGAAGCGACCTGAAAGATCATCTAGTTCCAACCCCCCTGCCATTAGCAGGGACACCCCCCACTAGACCAGGTTGCTCAAAGCCTCATCCAACCTGGCCTTGAACACTTCCAGGGAGGGGGCATCCACAACTTCCTTGGGCAACCTGTTCCAGTGTCTCACCACCCTCACAGTGAAAAACTTCTTCCTAATATCTAATCTAAACCTACCCTCTTCCAGTTTAAAGCCATTTCCCCTTGTTCTATCACTACCTGCCCTTGTAAAAAGTCCCTTCCTAGCTTTCTTGTAGGCCCCTTTCAGGTATTGGAAAGCTGCTATACAATCTCCCCAGAGCCTTCTCTTTTCCAGGCTGAACAGCCCCAACTCTCTCAGCCTGTCACTGTAGGAGAGGTGCTCCGGCCCTTGGATCATCCTCATGGCCCTCTTCTGGACTCATCTAACAGGTCCATGTCTTTCTTGTGTTGGGGGCTCCAGAACTGGACACAGTACTCCAGGTGGGGCCTTCATGTAGAAGAAGGGTTTGCAGCATAGAAGTTTCACACAAGAAACTCACCAAACGCCAGAGCAGAGCCACAACATGGTAGTGCTACCAGTATTTTGTTTTCTATTGTGAGGCATTATACATGCATACAGTATTTCAAATATATATGTCATTTAGTAGATTGATTACATTAGCGCAAGACTTCTCAAGTTTTATGATGCCATGGCTTTCTCAACAGCAGGGAACAGTCACTCTAACAGATCTACTACATTTTTGCCAGAAAATAAAAGGCTAATGACTTGAAATATGAATGCCAGAGTAAGGCACATGATTAATAGCCACTGAGTAATAAAATCATTGCTGACAAAATATGTCCAATGAAAAGTTTAAATCTTTTCCAATGAAAAGTTTAAATATCCCCTTGGGAAAGAAGTCCTCAGTCTTGTTTCCAGTGCTGCAAAGGCATTTTATTCAATGGCTTGTCAGGCAAGTGTTGTGAAGCAGTTCTCAGCACATGGACAAGAACCAAGACTTCCCATTCACAGACACATTCTTCTGTAAATAGGAGACTGTGTACCTCTCCACTTAGTCTGTGTCCTCAAGACTCCTGCACTCTTTGGTTAACAGCAGCCCACATCCAACAAGAGTTCAGTGGCCCCATGCTAGACCTTTCTATAGCTCAGTGGCTATTTCAGAAAGGAGGTACCACGGATCATGTTTCTTTAAGCTAAGGAGGACCCAGAACCCCTCTGCTCCATTTTGCTGTAACCATTATGTTGCTGTGGCAACATAATGCCTACTTCCTGCCTTCCTCAGAAGATGGTTTAGTGTTTGCTGTCCTACAAAGAGGTCCAAGTCTCTTGTGAAGCCCTGAATCAACTGCCTCTTGAAGCACACATTTCAAATGTATCATGTGTTTTCTAGCAGCTGACTCCAAATAGCATTGCTCCCACACACATAAAAACAAAACCAGAAATTGCCATATGGAGCCCCCATGCCATTGAGAGATAACCACATCACTAAGCCTACGTAAGGTTCCCCTGCTGCTGTAAGGTGTGGTCTTGATCTTCTTGTTTGTCACCCTCATCTCTTCTTTCATATTGCTACTGCACAACCACACCTACATCAGCATGTTATCCAGCTGAATGCTAACACATTTGAAGCATGCTTCATTTTCAACTGGACCTTCTACCCATCAAACTCCCCACATGGAGACTCAATTATAAATGCCTGTACAAGGGAAGGGACAAGAAGGCACAGCCAGGAGAGGTGGGACAGTCCATGCTGATAGCAGCCCTGCCTTGATCAGCTGAAGACCGTCATGGAGCTGCACACACACTGCACTGACCCCACTGTGGGAGCACCCAGTCTTGTCCATTATGAAGAGCCCAGTCACCTACCTTACACTGTGAGAATCACACTGCTGTGACCAAGCACCTGTTCTTATGCTCAACAACTTTCAACTGAAGGACTAAGGCAGGCAGGGAGAACTGTTACGACTGCCATCAAAACCTTACCAGAAGGTGATTATACAGACATGTTGTGGAAATGAGATCTATTCCCAAACTCTTCATTAAGGCATAATTAATTGGGAAATCACTGATTTGTAGCATAAGACTAAAAGCAACAGAATGATTAGTTAATTCCGCTAGAGAAAACTAGATGGGAGTATCATGGGAGTATCATGGGAAAAGAAAACAAGCTGAGCAAGGAAATTTTTCCAAAATATGCTCAGTCCATGATCTCATTTCTTCATCCCCTGAAGAACCACTGTGTGGCAGTTGTTTATTGTAGTCAGTCATAAGTCTTGTCTTCCCAAGATACACAGTACAGTATCCCAGTAAATAGCACCAGCCCACTGGAAGTACCAAATAAAATTAAAGAAACCTGAAGGGAGAACCTGCTTCAGCCAAGGAGAATATGGCCCAGGTGACAGACTCCAGCTCATAGAGTGGCTTCCCCCACCAGAAAATTCCTGACACTGTCCATCACACAGCTCCCCTAAGCCAAGGCACAGATCTGACTTGCTGTCTAGAGATGGGGGGTATCACCATGACATCCTGGCCCCTACCCTCACTCTTTTCACGTTCTTGGCATCCTTGACCTGCTGCCACCCCAGTCTAGGTCCAGCTAACTGGGTTATAAAGGGGAATGCAGCATCCAACTTTTCTTCTAAAGCTTTTGATCATTCCCCTTGCTCACAGCAGTTGGCCTCCAGGACCAGACACAACAGGGTACAACAAGCACTAAGTGCTTGCCCCTCATCTTTCCTATCCATCTCTCTTCCCAGCCAAGCCCCACAAGTCTGCACCAACCCCACTACCCGTTAGTCATAGTGCAAGCAGCCCAGACAAGAATTACTGCTGGCTCCTCATGGCTTTCAATGGATTTCTGCAATGACTGTCACTCTCATTACTGGATCAAAACACACTTCAGGATCTCTGAGTCCTTATTTCCATAAACAGCAGCCTCTCAACCTGCATTCTCCACCATGTGGAGGCTGCTAGGCAAGACAGCAAATACTTCATGCATGCTGGTGAAGAAAGTCTTCATCAATTTTATCTAACCCCACAGGAGAAGAGGGCAGCCCCATCTGAATAACAACAGCAGCACAGCAGGCCCTTGCCCCATTGACATGAGAAGTGCCACCC
>NW_010340715.1:0-10684 GCF_000700745.2 Antrostomus carolinensis | reverse complement strand
CTACACACCCTTTAAAAACTAAAAGTGAACCAAAAATCACTCAGCTCCAGGAAGCCTTTAAAATCCGTCAGCTAGGACATAAGTTCCTGTGCAGATTCCTTAACACTTGCACCCTAGTTTTCCTGCACAGCTGGGCTGCCGGTGGTCTAGATCATTAAAGGACCTAGGTGCCCTATTGCAGGCACCTGTCAACATAAGCTAACAAAGCTAACGTGCAAACTGAGTTAGACATACAGCCCTTAGCACAGCAAAGGGTAACTGAGTTGTGGCACTGCTACATATATAGTATATATTAAGTGTAAAGCATCTTTGCCTGTGACTTGGTGTTTTACACACTGTTGAGATTGGTTATCCACACCAAGGCAGAGATGCCCAGGCCACATCATATTTTTCTCTCTCATAAGAGCTTAAGAACTCTAGCTTCCCTAAATGTAAATGGAGAGTTTGAGGAAACCAAGCCTTTGATGTGTGTGAGGAGATGTAATGCATTTAGGCAGAATATTTTAATTATGTGAATTGCAACAGGGTAGCCTGCTCTTTTTCTTTTTTGCATGCTGAGTCATTTCCACTTGGACTCTGCAAACATGGACCCATGCACTGAGTGTTTAAGTGTCTGGAATAAACTAACTGTGCTCTAGCTCTGGCAAGCCTTAAGCAGAAAAAAGAAATCACTCCTTCTTTATTTCTCTGAGCTTGTTAGTGCCTCCTTTGGAAGAGACTGGAGCTAGTAGAATGTCCCAGTTTGAGATATACAGGGCCACGGGCCAGTATGCTGAAACCTGGTTCCCAGGGACTGACTTCTGAAATGTCTTTGAGGCTTTCAGTTGCCATCCAGTCTCATTTGTGTACAAAATATGGAGAGATGAGTCAGAGTAATTTCTTGCCCTTTATGAAGAAAACCTGATACCTTGTGCATAGTTGTGGTATTTCTATACACAGTTTACATACTTGCCACCAACCTAGTTTTATTTTTCTTTTGAGCCTTTTGATTTTTTTCATACAGTAATTGTTCTGCTGAAGTCTGTAGCTAAATGAGGTGTTTATTCAGCATCTGTGCCTTCTAAATATTTACTAATGAAGATCTTTTTAAAAACTTTCCCTCAGCCTATTCACTAGGCAGCATAAATTTTTCCATTTCTTTGATCCTGAAGCCCCCCTTATTTTTAATTATTCTTCCCTTGGCAGCTGAAGCAAAATGTGGCAATATACACCAAGCCCTTCCCCACCCCTCCAGTTAACAAAGATACCAGTTGCAGATCAAAGAATCCATCAGAACAAACTGTTTCCTATGCAATAAGCCCTCTGTCTCTGGAATAAGCAAGTTTATCTTCATTGTGCATTCCGATAAGATGTTATTATAGTAGTGACTTTAATTACATTTCTCATTATTACATTAGTGTGCAGTAACATAGGGTTTCACTGAATCTAAATGTGTTAGTTTGTAGAATATGGTGCCTTTAAGTCTTGTGATGGAGGGAAGTAAAACTTCGGAAGCCACAAAACAACAAAAAAACCCAGTTCATTTTACACTCAGTTGGGCAGATGTCCTTGTGGAAGGAATGAGGACAGTTCTCTGAAATATGGGCTAGAAGGTGGAAAAAAGTGAAAAGATACCATAAAAAGACAACAGTATATGCACCCCTGTAATGAAAATGTGATAAGACCTTAGAAAATAAGTAACTCCATTATGACCCAAGGAATAAATACTTCTTTGTACAGAGTGGATCATCTTTAAATGTTGATCTATTTTTCTCCATAGGTAAACAGCTTCTTCTCCTTCTTTTTTTTTTTTTTTTTTTTTTTTTTTAATAGTAAGAGTGGAAGCTGTAAGACTAATGCACTACCTCAAAACATTTTCTTAGGCACTGAGTGGGTTAAAAAATGTTTGTAGGTATAGAAATATTCTTTAAGATTTGTACATTTTTGACATCTAACAAATAGTCAGTGAACTGATACTCAGCAAAACAGATTTTCATGTAACTCCGCTTCTCTGATAACTTGATTAAATGGGAGGCCTGGTATTTGGTGCCAGGTGATTCCCAGGGGAGTGAATTTATCACATGCTTAGTCTTGCAATCCTTGCTCAATAACTGCTTGATCTTTAACTTATTGAAAATGGTGATAGTTCCCATGAACTGCAGTCAACTTTAAATCAGGGCATAAATCAACAAATGCATCTCCCTTTGAAAGGCACAGACCTCCAAGCAGACCATTGCTACTGGTCCTAGGGAGTAGTAATATCTTCATGATCTCCAAGACGACTGCTATTAACGTATTTGCAAGGAGTGGATTGGAGTGCAATGGTTTTCTTCTTGAAACCCCTAGGCAAAATATTCTGTCAGTACCCAACTTGTTTTCAAGCAAACACATGGTAAAATGATGCATTGCTTGACCCCTATTGCTTGAAGCAACTATAAGTTTATGAGGTCCTTTTTACTTGTGCCAGAGAGTGAAAATACAGATAAATCTGATCCATATAAATCAAGTTTTTAATTAAAATATATTGAGTTTTCTAATACAAATGGCATTTTCCCTTCTCCTCACTGCATCCTGTTAATGCCAACACTGAACAAATAAGCTGTGCTTATCAGTACAATGTTCTTGTCAGTCAGATATCACTAAGATGTTTTTTTCTCCTCATTATATTTTGAGTTTTGAATAGTGTAGTTTATAAAGATGTCTTTCCCCCCTCATCCCCTGGAAGGCATATATACTCTCTTTTTTTAAACCATGGCAGTGATTTAAAATAAAACATTGTTAAGGAGATGTTTGCCATCAACATTAATTGTGAAGATCTTTTCATCCAGAGAGGGAAGGCCAAGGACACCATTTAGTTAAAAGAGTTTCAAATGACATTCCAAGATGGACTTTCTCAGAAAGTTAAACCCATCTTTACAGTCTCTGTTTTAAGACATTTGTTGAGGATCCAAATAACCATACCTTCTAAGTAAACAACACGCAAGGGCTTTTTAGGGTTTACTGCTGCAATGTGGCTGGTTTATGAAGATAAAACAAGGTGAGGACTATTAAGAAGTCAGGCAACTAATGTGGTGCCTCTGTATGCCCATCCCTTAACATTATAAAGGCAAAAGTATTTTGCTTCTATTTTGCAACAAACTTCTGTAGATGGAACTGTTTAAGCTGAGTTTCAAATGGAAGAAGGCCCACAAGAACTGAAATTAGCGCATTAAGATGACTCCACTCTTAATATTTCCAAAATACACTGATCTTCTTCATACCTCTTCTTCACTGATAACATGGACAAGTGAAAAATCTCTCACCAGATTCACTTTTAAATGTACTTTCGGGAAGGATCAGGAAGGATATCCTGTCAGGTCAACAGGAGGACGACAAGGAGGTCAACAACAGGAGGTCAACAAGAAGGATGGCTTCCCTAGCCCCAAAAACTCAGCATCTGAAAGGAATATATGTTAGACTCAGTCTTGACTGGTAGAGAAGTCTATCACTAAATTAAAGAGATTGCTTAAGTGCAAGGTATTGTGACTTGATTACATTTGTGATGTGTGACCAGAAGATAGCTCAGACAGATACACGTGTTCTTGGTAATTTAAAAAAACAAAAAACAAAAAACCAAACAATCCAGTCTCACAAAGCTGAAAATAGTTAAAAGCTAAATCAGCTGAAAAGAAAGAAAATAAATAGAAAAGGGAATAACAATTAGGAACTGTTTAATACATTCTAGGAGATGCTTTCAAAACCACAGTCCAACTAAGAATGGAGAGGCTATTCTGGTTAACAGAGAAAAGAGACTCAGAAGAGGTATGAATGCAAATATATTCTATAAAATATAGGAGACAAAAAAGAAATAAAGATTTAAGGGGGAAAAAAAAGGAAATAAAAGGAAGAGAAATCAATGGGTAGAAAAATTAAGAGTCAGAAAGGAGTTAAGCATTGCAGAAATTCAAGTAATTTAAAAATATTTATATGAGTACTAGGTGGAAATGATAGAAGTATGAATAATAAAGCAAAGACTTAAAAAAGTGGGAAAAAGAAAAGTTAAATGATACATTACTTATATTGAAAGGTAATAACGTATTTTCTATTTTAACAATAACTGAAGATTATGTTAAAAAGCAAATCCAAACTTAAGACATTTTCAAATCTTCAGATCCTGACACCTTTCTCTCAAGAATTTTAAACATGAGCACTGAGGAGCTCTCTGACTGACATGTGCTGCTTGAACAGATTTTGGAAGGCTGGGAACATTAAAGGGGAAGACAGCTAATATTATGCCAGCATTTTAGAGATATATGGAATAGGTGGTGTGATTAGAGGTCTTTCAAAGCTAAAACCAATTCCAGCTAGAACAGTTGAACAGTTTACACAGCAGCTAAAGAATTAAGGGAGGACAATGTAAGTACCACTAGTCAACAAAATATCCAGTGAGATTAAAACTGAATTAAAAGTTTAGCTGATAAAGGAAATGGGTTTGATATTACAGACTTTTCAGAGGTATTCAGCATCACGGTACCTGACATTTTAATTAGGAAATTAATGTAAGCTGTATTGAATTTGTATTATTCTAAATTGATTAAAAATTGACTAGTTCCTAGGTCTGAAAATGTCACCATAAATGGGGAATATTTTATCAACTTGATGGGTTTTTAATGAGGGCTCAAAGAGATCATTTCTTGACCTTACAGTATTTAACTGCGTTTTTAACAATGACACAGAACAAACTATGAAGTTGATACTGAGAGCTTTGCCAATGACACAAATTACGGCATTGTTGAAAAGGGGAGAGAAAAAAATCAAGGGGATTATGTAGTTAGATTGTCAATAGGGCAGGTGAGGACCTCAAGGTCACTCCATTGCTCCCCATTTCCAAGGAAGGACTGGCTGTGCTGACAGATTTTTGCCTAGTCTGCTCTTCAGGGAGAGAGATTCCCCCCCATCCATAGGGAAGTTATTCCAGTATTTGCTGGTAAAGCCTGGTGCAAGAAAACAGTGCATGTTTCTGCACACTCAAAGTAGGGTGACATGCAGGAGTGAAGAATGTTTGCACACAGAGGTAGGAAACCTCATTTTAGCAAGAGCCAAAATTATTAAAATGCTAATGTGATCTCTATAGGTTGAAATAGAGATATAATAAACAAGGTTAACGAAGTTGTCTGAGCTCCACGCATGACCCTGATGTCTGGTAGAGCTGGAGAACCCTGGGTTCCTGATGTCCACAGTTCAAAAAGATGTTCAGAATTTGCAAGGGGCTCAAAGGAGAGCCCAACAACCCATAAGATGATTTAATCACCTGATACTTAAGGGCCATTCTCAAGGGTATGAAGGAAAAAGTAGCATAAGCACAGGCTGTAGAGGAACAGACATGTAGTTATAATGAGCTTTTAGCCTCATGTGTAAAGATACAAGATCAAATTGCTAGAAACTGAAGCTAGAAAAATTCACAGCAGAGAAAGCCGTTTTTCTTTACAGCAAGGATAAGCCTAACCACAGAACAACTTAGCAAGACTTGTAATGGATTTTCCATCACTAAAGATTTTAAAATCTATGTTTTTCCAGAAGATTTGCTGTAGCTCAACCATAGCTATTGGTTTTGGTGCCAAAGTTCAGGTAAATCCTAGGACCTCTGGGTATGTGTAAAGTCAGAGGACAGTGGTTCATTATTATTGTTATTGAATCTGCATACTGTTTCTTTTCCAAACTGGTTCTTTTCATCCAAGCAGATCCTCAACAACAAGAAAACTTTTAGGTTAGTAAGATAAAGAGTGGACTCAGATAAAATGACTGACAGTTCACCTGATTCTTCCCAACATTAGGTGTGAAGTTCATAAGTTGAAGGGAAAGCAGAGGATTACAGTGGTTTTTGAACCAATGCCAGCTGACACTGAGGCACATAAATATTTCAGCCAGGTCAAGCAAACAGCAGGGAAGTGATTTCTTATTACACATTTCAGCCAGTGCTGGCTACAAAGAATGGAAACAGAATCCTTCTAGCGTTTACATTCTAAGGTTTACTAAGTCATCAACATTGTTAAGCAAAAGGAACAAGTGCAAAAGTAGGTTGTCTCTGTCCTCTTCCTCCGCATGGTCTCATAGTTTTGAGGAGGAAACAATAGACTCTGTCAATGGGAAGATCTCATACTTCAAACTCATCTCAAGTAGTCTGGGGTCAATCCACATCTCTTGGAATAAAAAGACATCCCAACAGTCATGTTGTTCTGAGCATTGCAGAGTCTCATTCTCTGCAGCAGAGAACAAACTCAGCACAAATAACAAGACAGGTAGCTGGATCTCCGTGCACTAGTGGATTGAAGTCAAGTCTTTGCATGTGGATCAAAGGAAAGGAAAAAGAACATGGGAGTTTATGAAGTTTTGGTACAATAAGATGATGACAAATTTAACTGGAATTACTTAAAATTTATGTTCTTGTAGCTCAGAGCAGAATTTGTCCCCAAAATCTTCAATTACAAATAATATTACTTCATTCTTTAGCATCTGCTTCAGCTGGTACTTACATACACATGATAACAAAAATCTTTAGCTCAATTATGGTGCTGAGTAGAAAATTATCCTTCCTAATTCTAAAAACTGTAGTGAACTGACCAGTTCAAATGTTTTCCTCAGTCTTTTTAGTTGGTAATTGAAAGTTACCAAGAATGTTTTAAGTTCATTTGTCCATATCACAGTATGCTCATTCACTTCTTGACACCTCTTTCAACTGTAGATGAAAAGTGCCATGAAGCTAAATGATAAATTTTAGATTTTACAGAATCACAGAATCATAGGGGTTGGAAGGAATCTCTGGAGATCATGTGGTCTTTCTCCCCTGCTAAAGCAGGTTCCCTACAACAGGTTGCACAGGAAAGCGTCCAGGCAGGCTTTGAACATCTCCAGAGATGTTCAACCATTTTACTAGTTGTCTGACCCAAAAAGGATAGAATCCACATGCTGGTAGCAATACATAAAGCCACTAAGCCTGCTCACCTCTGTGTCTCCCAGTAGTTCCAAACTATTGCTTTACAGCCTTCTCAGATGCTCCTCATTACATGTCCTCTCTACTGCTGATTCCTTGTTTTCCTTCTTTCCCTTTAGTCATTAATCGTCAAACCTGCCTGCCTACCTCCTTCTGCTGCTGTTGTGAATTTAAAGCTTCACTTTTAGGTTTGAAGCAAAGAGTAGTGAGATGAGCAATTCTAATGCTCTTACTGTGAGGGAACAGAGAGACCAGCTGCCCAGTGGAGTCTCTGCAATGCTGCGTTCACCAACATGTTGCACAAGATTGCAGCTGCTTTTGCCACCTGTTTTTCTTCTGAGAGCTAGCATCGTAAGACACAAACATGCAGAAAACTGACATGCGTAGCATGAAACATATTTGTACAGAGCAAATGTCTTATCCTGCTCGTGCTGGAAAAGATGTGTGACAGAAGATGCCCTGATGGTTCAAGTGTTTATTGTTAAACCTCTTACAGATGTGTCCAACTTGTTCAGACCTTAGTTAGGATATTGAGATACCCAAACTGCCTGTGGAGCTAGGCATCCTGGCAGGGTTTGGGCTCGTTGTTCAGGCATCCACTGAGGGAGTGAGATAGTGATTGCTGCTGCTCGAAAAGTCAGCTTCTCCTTCTCGGCAACACTGCCCTGCACGTCTGACTCCACCCTGCGACACAGGAGCAGCCCTTGCTTTCCAGGGCTCCGGCACAGGCAGAGTGGGCAGCAGAACCACAGCTATGTTGCCCTTCCCAAGAATCTCCTGCCAGAAGCAAGTGTCTGCTGTGTCTTTGCCTAGAGAAAGCCCATGAGGAAAATGTGACTCACAGAGTAAGTCCATGATACTGTGGCTAGAAGTCTTCTAGTGCCCATGCCAGCACGCTTGGAACTGCTTGAGATACCTCCATCATGCAGCATATGACACTGCTGTTGTAACAACTATTTCTCGTTGTTCAGCGGTGGACAGTGCCAGTACTTCACTGGAGCCCTGGAGCAGTACATACAGAGACGATATATTTACAGCTCTCAGGAACTTGCAGTTCCCTCCAAGTGGAAAATTCATGTTATTCTATGTTTTACACAGTTTCAGTGCTAAAAGAAATCAGATCCTTACCTTCCCTTTTGCAGCTACATCCAGTCTTTACTATTTTCTACATATCCTTTTACTGATGATTTTCTTAACAGAGCTATCCAGCATAAAAAGACAAAATACAGACCAAAAAAAAAAAAGGAGAATACTCTTCAGATCACGTTTTGATTGATAAGTAAAGAAGGTTGGTCTGTGTTCTGTGGAATGGGATTTGAGGAGGAAAGTTATACCATGTGCAGGCTAAGGGAGGGCATTTGCACTTACAAGGGGCAGGATGGGAAATGAGGCACTCGAGAGGGATAATGGCAAATGAGAAATGGAATTAGCAGAGCCCATGCGGTGCAAGGGAGTGACAGCTGATGAGTCACGCTGGCAGGAGGAGGGGAGAGTGGAGCCTTGCAAGGAGGACATAAGCTTTGAAAGCCACACACGTGAAGATTTGGACCCAGGGATGGGTCTGAATATGTGTGTGGAGAGAGGGGAAAGGAGAGGTGGGATGTATGAGCGCTGCTCCTGAGAAGATACATAGTTCAATAGGTTTAGCAGATCACAGGTAACACCAACATATATTCAGCCATTGTAATAAAACAGCTACACGCACACACCACGTGATCTGAAATACAACTATGTGCAAAAAAGTGTTCCCTGCTGCAGAATCTGTAGTGTATCAGACTCCAGTAATGTATATATATCTATGTGATCTCTTTTAGCTAGACTTTCAAAATGGTGTGGTTAAAACTGGCACCACACCAATATGAATGCAATTCAGTCATTTCACAAATAGTTTATGCCTACTTAACTTGAGGCTACTATCAAAGTAAAGATTTAGGAACTGACTGATAAATCTAGGCAGTGGCTCTGCCTCCATGTCCCACTGGTAGGGATTGCTCCAGTAGCAGAATTGGCATTTTAATTCCCCCTGCCAATGAAGATAGGCTGGAGATCGCACAGCAGGCTGTGCATCAGAGAGGCAAGAGTGTAGACCCACCTTGTCTGGCCACCTCTTTGCTGGCAGTAACAACGGTGAGCAGAGGCATGAGAAACCAGAGGTTTCAACACCTGAAAGAGATGCAGTGGGACCCAGAAGAACCTGGGTATGAGAGCCCTCAGACTCACGATTAAGAGCTGTGCCTCAGTAAGTTACACATCACACCTCAGCCGAGCAACCCTAACTGTCTGCGTGTGTAGTGTTTGCAGTGTGATGTCTTAAGTCCGCAAGTTAAAAATAAACAGCATTATGGATATAAAATCTCAAGTTATGCTGAGTTAGAATGTGTGATTGGCACTTTATAAATGTGTACAGTGACTTATAAATAGCAGCATCTCTTCTGCCACTCATCTGTTGAGAAGTCTCCTGCAGGAGAAGTGAGAGACAGCAGTGAGGAAGCCGCTGTATTTTAAGAGGTTTCAGGCCAAAGTGGGAAACAGAGGTATTTGGAGTATTACATCTTCCTGTTCCCCCCACAACCCTCACACGCACATGCCTCGAGGAATTTGTGCTGTGGAGCTCTAATTCCATTGTGGCTTTTTGATGTCTACTCAAACAACATTAGCTTTTCTGTCATGTTTTACAATGTAAAAAATTTTGGCTAAAATGTCAGCAGAATGGTATCTTTAATCATATTTATCGATTGACCTCAAAAGGCTCAGTGCAATTTAACTGGAACCCCTCAATGCAACCTGGGTCAGATTCAGCCAGTACGTATTGGTAGCACTGCCCAGAGCCCCAGTTTCACGAGTACCTTTTATTTCCAGTGTCCTTGAAGTCACTTGACTTCTCTGATATTTCTCTTTCAGACCCTCCTATTACAGTTAACACAATATGCTACATAGCCAGAGGTAATGCTCACAGGTAATACGAGGGTTTAGTAGGTAATATCTAGAGCAGAAAATACATCTGCTTACCAATAACAGCTGCAGTTTGCTGTTCTCTGACCAGTCCCATGAACTGATGGGACCGTTCAAAACCCCTGTGCAGGTATTACTAATCCTATGTATAAATGATTTTGTTTTGCATTGCACTGAAAAATTAAGTGGAGGTCCTACGAACCCGGCCCATGAAATCGTCAGGATGATTTTCAGGACAGCAAACTGAAGATGCTGACTCCACAGTCAGTGGGAGCACAGTAGCTGGCTGCCATGGCCCCAAACACTGGTGTGAGTACTGGACCAAGGGGATTTCTGTAGGACACCCCACGTGGTGTGGGGTCCAGGCACAGAAGCCGAGGGGATGCCTGGGGAGAGCCAGTGGCCTCCCCACAACCTGGTGCAGGAAAGTGCAGCCTGGCCCCCAAATCCCTGTGCTGCGGTCCAGGTGCCCCAGAGGGGCATCTTCCCAGTCTCTTCCCACAGATGGAGTTTGTCCCCTGTGTCCAAAAGCCGGGTCAGCATGGCCCGCAGGGGTGCAGGACAGAGGTGAAGTTACCTTGAGCCCCACTTGGCCACTGTGGCCATCCTCGGGTGCTTGGAAGCTGGTGTGACGGGCAACAGGAGACGGGCTGGCTGTGGGGGCACCGGCGGAGGCTCTGCCCTGGGACGGCCCCGGCAGTCACACACAAAAGTGTCGCCGACCCCACACAGCCCCTGGGCCACGGGCCGTGCCGGGCAGGGCAGGGATCGGGGGGCACCCTC
>NW_010340714.1:72743-75472 GCF_000700745.2 Antrostomus carolinensis | reverse complement strand
ACCCCGCGCTGGCTCTGGGTGTCCCCGCTCGAGACAGCGGGGCGGGCCCGGGGGTTTGTCTGCTCGTTCGGGGTGAAATCCCAGCCGGGCCGCTCCGCTCTGTCTGGTCTGTTCTGTTCTCCCGCCGATCGAGGCTGGGCTGAGCCGTGCTTTCCTGTCCGTCTCTGCAACACCTGGAGTTTGCCGCGGGTACGGGGCCGGGTGGCTCTTACTGGGCAGCACCCAGCAGCTGCTCCGGCATATTAACTCAAAATCATGAGTCCCTTGGGATGAGTTGCCTTTTTTTTTTTACTTTTTTAACATTTCCTGGTTTAAGAGAGTTTATTTTAAGGCTTCTTACCATGGCATGAGTTAGAAGCAATAGCAAAGGAGAGGAAAAAAATGTATCTGGAGCGATGTCCTGTGAGCACAGGACCTGCTGGCTGTGAGCGTGGATGAAAGCACACAGATGACGGAGCGTGTAGCTGGGTTATGGTGCATGAGAAGCAATCACTTTTGTTTATTTGGTGTTTTGGGGGTTTTGGGTTTTTTTTGTCCAAAACCTGCATGTTGCAGCCAGAGGCTCAGGCTGTTGTAACTGCACTGCCGCTCTCGAGCGCTGCATCTCAATCCCTTACCGAACATTTTGGGCTTTGGTATCAGCAAAGCCTGTGTCTGAAGAAAACCCTGGAGTCTTCTCAGAAAATAAATAAGCAGAAGTTTCTTGGAGTAGCTTCTTTGGAGCAACTCCAAGCCTGAGTTTTGAGTTCCCAAATTTGTAGAAAAGTGACAGAGGAACGATGTAGGAAAGTTATAGTTTCCATTTTTCTTTTCTCTTTTTTTTTTTGTTGGTCGTTTCCCCCCCTTCCCTTCCCTTTGCTTTTTAGAGATTGGTGATAAGGAATTCTAACTACTTAATGAGCTGGGAGAGGCCTCTCTCCATTGGAGTGGAGGACTCCAGGTGGCACTTTGACAGATTGGACAGGTAAGGCAGGAGAGCCCCACCTCCTCCTCCTTACCTATCGTTAGGTATATAAGGGAAACTTCAATTATGCAGAGAGGCACACTCCGAGTCCTGTTATCTTCCAAGTAGCATCACATATTTTTGGGGTCTTCTAGGGGGTGGGAGTTGTTTGTCAAAATCCTGGAGCCAGAAGAAAGAACAGCAGCATTGATCAATTTGACTGCTAACATGTTGTACCTGGAAAACAATGCCCAGTCCCAGTATAGCGAGGTAAGGATTCTAGGTTTGAGCTATCATATCTTTAATATATTTTTATTTTTAGTGAACGTGTGCAGTTTCTTCACCCCTGAAGTCAGGTGTGGAATATACATTAGTTTTTTGAAACTTTTGCACTTTACAACGGGAAGCAGAGTTTGCTGGGCTAGATACTGGAGTGAGAGTGAACTTCGAATCTTTACATTTGGGACAGTGAATTTGTTTTGGGAACCTTGATCAACCAAACAGAATTTTCTTTCATTGGAGAAGCAAGGCAAAGCAGTCGCTTACTGTGGGCAATGCATACGGATTGCTGTAGCAGTCTGAACACTATCTGTGTTACAACTCATTTACTAGTCTTTTATTTCCAAAATTGCTGCTTTTTGTTAGAAGTGAATGGTATCTAGGAAATAACAAAAAAATGCATTATAAACCCTGTCTTAGGTTACTTTTTTGAGTAAAATAATATGCAAACAAAGGTTCTCTGCTGCAAATGTTGCATTAGCATCCACACCAATAACTCTTTTACTCAGTGCTGTTAATACCTTGCTTCATGACTTGCAGCAGCAGCGAGATATTTTATACAAGGTGTTTAAACATATTATATGAGAATGAATGCGCGTACAATGGATGCATTTTGCTTTCTACAGCCTTTTGCACCACATAGGTGTGAGTAGAATGCAAACTTCAAATGGAGCTTTGGTTTTATTTATTTATTTAATTACTTTTACCCAACTGGGTCGATGCTTTGTAAAGGTGGAAGTGCAGAGAATTGCCACACGCTGTGCAAATCTTTGAGGAAGTTACCTGGGGTTGAGGGAGATCTAACGACAATATTGGTTTACATTCCAGCAGAGACAGCAGCTGTGTTGACACTCTGTCAGAATGGCAATGCAGCAAAATCTCCTCTGTGTGAGTGTGAGTGTGTGTGTGTGTGTTTTCCTGGTGAAAATGCTTCAAGTGGAGGGCGTGGGGTATAAGACCTGAAGCAGACAGAAGCTCAGCCACTTGGAAAAGAAAACAAAATAGGAATTGCAAGGCCGAGAGTGCAGCTAGGGGATGTGATAGCTGATGAGGAAAAGCCTGTTAAAAGTACACTTGGGGCTTGCACATCTGGGATGGCAAGTTTGTGACTTGGGGAGAGCGAGGGGTAAATTGGAACCGATGTGCTTTCCCTGTCCCCCCTTCTGCAGGGAGTGCAGGCACCCAGCACGCGCTAGGTTCCAGCGGCCGCTGCCACGCAGAACACCCCAATTAGTGACTCTTTTTCTTCCTTAGGTTAATTATAAACTCTTAAACGTGGAGAGAGTGCGTCTTGGAGTGTTTGCTTGGCGTTATTTGTCTGCTGCTATCTGATCAGCTTTCGCTGAATAGCAGCGGTGGGGCTATGGTTGACTTGCTGGGCTCATCTGTCAGAAGCGATGCGCTCAGGAGTGTTCTCGCTCTGCTCAAATGCTGCTCATTACTGTTTGCTGTCAGGGGAGGGTTTTTAAAAGGCTTTAGCTCTGATTTCCACCCCCCTCCCCCTCAC
>NW_010340714.1:63516-72713 GCF_000700745.2 Antrostomus carolinensis | reverse complement strand
CCCTCACCCCGCCTTTCCCCTTTTTGGATTTGAACATGGTGCACTGACTTTGTTCATCCAGTGAAGCATTGCATGCTGAGGAAAGAAATCCCAATTAACATTGAATTGGCTTTATTCCGGAGCAGGTTTTCCAATGATTTGTCTTGAGAGATAGAGACTTGTTAGTGCTCAATTAAAATACATTGGTGATGAACCTCACCCATCCTAAGCTTGAAAACAAGATGTGGACTTTGTCATGGTTTCTTTAAAAAGAAAAAAAAAGGCAAAACCAAAAAAACCTCTCGATGTAAAATAGAAGTTTGTTGCAACTGGTGCTTACTGGAGTTCAGATTTTAGAGCTGTTGTTGGATTGGGCAGAAGGAGGCCATACCAACTCATGAAAAACTTGGTAGAGACTATAGTTTGGGTTTAAAACAGACAAAGGGAGGGGGAATAATTTTTTTCCACCTTCCCCTATTGAAATAAAACTTTGAAATGGAAAGCGGGGAGTCCTTTTCCACCTGAAACCTGCTTCTTGAGGTGCTTTGCCCATGCACCCCAGGATGCTTGCTGCCTGCTCGCAGATGCCGAGCTCTGCCCTCCCCACCGGCCGGTGGTGCAGTGTGCTCCACCTTGGGAACCAGCCCTTGCACAAGCCCCGGCGCGGGCTGCGAGGCCAGGGTGGTGAGCTCGCACCATCGCCCACGGCCCGACGGTGCCCATGCCCGTGAGCGCAGTGCCGAATGCTGTGGTGAGATGAGGAGTTCCTCCCAAGTGGTCAAAATCTGATTGAGAAAAGCTGAGAGAGGGGAAAGAAGGGTGTTGAAGTGAATCACTGGCCTGAAAGGGCAGAGGTGGAACCTGCCCCAACTACTTTTCCAGCTTAATCTAGCCCAGCATTTGATCTGGGTTGACTATAAGAACAATTAAGCTCTTTGTTGGCAGAGCACTGGACTTGATGACCCTGGAGATCTGTTCCTGTGTGTTTATGAGTAGGAGATGTGAAAAGGAGAGAGATGTTGGGGTGGTTATAATGAGGTGATGAGATGCTGATGAACAGGAACCCTTTGGATGTCATTTTGTCTTCCTACTTCATCTCCACATCTGGAATTTTAGGTGTTGTGCACAAAAGTTTGCAGGGGAATGTGCACAAAATTGTGTGTGAAGAGAGTATCTGCAAGTTTGTCCAGCCTTGTCCAAGTTTCTGGGGTGCTGGGAGGGAAGGATGAAAGCAATAGAGATTCCCTTTGGGGACTCTGGATTATTCTGCAGTTTGGCTGAGATGATGATGCAGAGTTTGGAGTGTTTGCTAAAATCAAATTAATGCATTGCCAAAAGAATAAACACATCTTGTTCAAACACCGATAAGAAATATGTGCTGTGCCTTTTTATTATATCCTTCAGCCTTCCCAGAGATCTTCCTGCTCTTTGTGGGTGAGAGACAAATTAAAGAATCTCTTTCCGTTAAGATTTTTATCATAGTTTTGGGAGGGGAGTGGGGAAAACTAGTTTTATACTCAGTCATCTTGTGCTCTGCTTTATGGCTTTTTGTCAGCATTCTTTCACACTGGAAATTAAGAAAAACAGTTTACAGATTGCTGTAAATATCTTGGAGGGTCAGGATTGCCTGTTCAGAAGGGTGCAGTCTTGGTTTTGTTTTTCTTTTCTCTCTTAGCTTTTTAAACAGTGATTCAGATGCATGTGTTTGAGCTGTAGTGCCCTGGATGTGAGTCCTTCCTCTTTGTGGGAGCAGGCGTGGGTCTCTGGGGTTGCCTGGAAGGATGTCCTGAGGGAGCTGCACCTCCTCAGTGAGAGGAACATTTCTTGCACCTATCTCAGACATTAGTTCAGCAAACATTAGTTTAAGGTTAAGGAATCTGGGAATTGATCTGTAGCTCATTTTTGAGCATCAGCTTCATTGGTGTACAGTAAAAGTGTGACTGGGGTATATTATCCTTGCTGTCAGCCTAGGTTTGTCTGCAAACCACTGAAGAGGACAAAGCCATGGCCCCTCTGGTGCTGCTTTCCTTGGCTGGTTTTGCCACATGGTAGTGGTCACCCCAACAGCATTTGGCAAAGGCTCTTCTCCTCCTGCCACCCCTTCTCCGTGGCCCTCGGCCAAGCCCAGGGCAAAGGAAGTGGTCTCTGAGGGACACTGTGGGGTCACTGCCCAGGAGAGTAACCCACCTGCTCCCTTCCTCCAGTCTGGAGGTACCAGGGAGAAAGGTTCATCTGGGCAGTACCCTCTGAACCCCACATCTCATTCTACCCCAGGGTGAAAGCACTGGATAGATGCTGTGTGAAGCCTAAGGAGTTTCTCAAGGAAAGTTTTCTCTAAACCTGATCCTTTCTCCTGGTCCCTATTCCTTCTCTTTGTGACAGTGTCTCAGGGTTCTGCTGGCTCTGAGTAGGCAAACAACTCCTGATCCCCAGGAGAAAAACTCTCCCTGAGCTCTAGAAATGGTATTAATACCCCACATATTTGGACACGGTCTCTCATTAGGAGCAAGAAATAGGGAAGTGCACTGGGCGCTGTGTTCCTTGATGGTGTCCAGCTGCAATTCGAGCTACACTTTTTATGTATCCATCCTTCATTTTTGTTGTAATTGAACTTAAAGGGCTAAAGTTTGTCGTGTGACATCTGTGCAGGCTTGTGAGAAGTGTCTTATCCTTGGGCTGCAAAGGTCTTCTGCAAGGATGTGGAGGCTCTGTATAACCAGGTAACATTTCCTCTGAGAGTTTTAAAAACAAATAGCAAGTGTTTAACCTGAGATTAAAAAAGCCTAAAATATACCTCTGTGTGGAAAGACAAGTGGATGCTACTGCCCTGTTTGGGTCTGCTAATGAAGAGATTGAAGTAGTGTAGAGAGATGGGCAGCAGGAAACTGAGACCTACCTCTTGCCATGTGCTCCTATCTCCCTCCCGGCTGAAACAAGAGGACCACTCTGGGGAAGAAATGCAGGGAAGGGCAAGAGTTGAGTGTTTTTCCAGCGAGGGTCCAACTACTTATTGGAGTAGGTTTGTCATGCCATGGATGGTATTCTGTTGTTTCATAGTAGGGTACCAAAAAATTTTGGTGATATCAGCCTTGATAGTAGGAGTAATGTCACCCCCACATTGAGCAGTGAATTGAGGATGTTACCTGGACAAATCTTCTCCTTGCTTTAGATGGAAGGACTGGACCTCAGTAGTCTAAGGCTGTGGGTGTAGCCCAGAAATAAGTGATTGTAACCTGCATGTGGGTGGAAAGAATGAGTGTGTCCTTTAATAGACAAAAATGAAACCTGATGACATTCTGTCCATCTGCACAGCTTTAATTTTTCCATGTGCAGCATGCAATACTTCTGCAGAAATCGGGATAGTTTGGCTGTGTGTAAGGTGTCATTACCGCTCACTAACACACGTTTTTTGTGGCTTGCACAGTAATGAAATTACACTAGATACCAGGTTGGAAATTGCATCTCTGTTTTACAATTTTCTCTGCTCAAAATGAGGGTTAATAAGCAGTATGAATTTAGGGACAGGGGATGGGAAATAGCTTGCTTAATTTGGCAAGGAACTAGTACTAGATATTTTCTTGAATGAAAAGATTTTCACTGTGAGACATGAAAAAGAGCTGCCATTGCAGTGCAGTGAGGATATTTTACATCTTGAACTGGTGGTTGTAGCTGATGATCCATTTTTGTTTGCTGTAGATTGGTTTCAGTTGAGACAGGATGAAATTATCCATATACTTTCTGTTCAGGATTGTTCCTTGGGGAATTTAAGAACTCCTGTTTTGACTGGTTATTTTTAACAGTCTGATGGTTTGAATCATCCACAATTTCACCAACACCTGAATTCTCTTGATTTTTTCCGACACAAGCCCAGTTATGTTGCTGTCTATCTCCCTCAGGAGCTGTTTTTCTTTCTTTTTACTTTGTGTTTTTTTTAATAATGAAGTAATGGTTTTAAGTCAAGTGGAGTTGCTTTTTTTTTTTTTTTCTCCCTATCCCTGAGCATAGAGAAACAAAAGACGGAAGTTTTGTCTGCCTGGTGTGTATTTCAACCCATCTGGTGGTGACCTTTTGGGTTCTGTCTGCCCAGTTATGCCTAGCGAAAGGATTTATTTCCAACTGCTGGTCTGTTTTCTGTGATTCAGAAACTTCACTAGTTCCATGAGGAAGACATGGCATCTGCAACAGGAAAGCTGTGGATGTCGGATATGAGAGGGTGTAAACCATGTGCTTTGCACTTTCTTTCCTCTGGAAGATGTTGGCTATAACTACTGGAGAAACTACTTATTTCATTATCGTGAAGGGCTGGATAAAAGCGGGTGTTGCCTGGCTCAAGGCAAATTTTAAATTCTATTTACAAAATGTTCCCACTGAAAAAAAAAAATCTGGAAACGCTTCAGAAAGGAGCTCTTGCACCGATGGATTTGCGCTAGACACTGTTAAGCCCTGTTATTTTTCTGGCACTGCCTCCAACGCCTCTTGAGAATGTGCAGAGTAGGCAATAAAATGAATGCAACTCTTTTAAAGCAAGGTTGCATAAATCATCAGAAAGGAGAGGAGCTTCTCATATACCAACAGCAATACTGCACTCCATCCTCTCCAGCAGAGAAGTGGGCTCAAGCTCTTTGTTTGTGCCACTTGGCCTGGATTAGTGTCAAGTCACTTTTGGTATGAAGTGGAATTAAGAGGAGAATAATTTATCTCCAAGGGTATTGAGGTTCAACTTTTTTTTTTTTTTTTTTTCTTTTACTTGCACGCGTTTTCTAGATTGTTTTCTGTCTCGGTGCCATGATCGCCTTGCAGTCCCTTGACAATTAACCAAGGCCATGATCTTTAGAGTGATAGGTGAGCTCAGCTATGGTTAGGCATGTGGGTGGGTCTCTCCAAGTGAATAAACTTGCTGTTCTTCAAAAACTTCCTGGTTTGTTTTGGTTTATTCAGTTATAATGCTAAATGATTTCTGAGAAATCTTCCAGATTTTAGTCTCCCAAGCGGAACTTCCCATGAGAGCTTTGCTGTGCTGGGAGAAGATGCTGTAACTGTCAGAGGGATTAAAGACCTCCTTTCCAGTTGGGTCAAACCATGGGAGCAGCCCAGGACAGACAGAGTTTAAAGGTTGTTATTTGGCTGTGAGCTACTGAGAAGGAAGTGCAGTGAAATGTAGGGGTGAACCTATTTCTTGTAAACAGACTGTCTCCTGGAGGAGAGTCCTGAGTCTCTTCTAAAGAAAAGCCTGTGAGAGGCTTTCCAGGTTTAGCTTAGCTGCTTGCAATTACCTCATGCAAGGAGCAAGTAGAGCAGGATGAGATTTAAGATGATTGGGGTTTTGTTTCTGTAAGGCTTCTAATATAAGGAGCAAAATCAGTAAGAGATGACTGTTCAGGAAGTCTCAGATGAGACACGTTACAGCTGTAGTTCCTTGGCGTTGGTAGAGTAAACTTGAATCCTCTTTGGGAACTCAAATCTAAATTTGATGATTTTGTTTGAAATTACTGACCGTTGTTATGAACTCCATGCACAACTGAGCAACAAAAACATAGGATATGTGTGTGTTGGGTTTTTGTTTTGTTTTTAATTTGTACTAGATTTGAATGTTATGGGAGTTGATCCAAGAACACTCAATGATATCTTGTATTTTTGCAAATCCCCCACCGCTGCTGTTTGACCTGGAGTCTTAATGGTACAACTAAAGGAACAGTGTTTCAACCAGGATGTGTGTGTTAGTATCTAGAAATAGATGGCTTGAGGTGTGATGTATTTCTGGGCTTGTGCTCAGTCGTCTGCTCTGTTTGGAAGTGGACCCAAGTGGCAAGGCTGAGCATGCTTGAAAATTAATGCATTGATTGGAGCCCAGCAGCCTCTTGGGATTGATTCCAGAGTTTGGATCCGGATTAAACTTCCCCCCAAGGATTTTGGGAAGTGGTATACAAGGGGACCTGGTGAAATTTGAGATGAGTCCAACTTCCTCAAGATGGCAAGAAGATGAATGTTTTTACCAAGGGCAAGAGAGTGGGAGGAAACGCCCAGTTTAGGGAGGGAAGGGGAAATATTTTATGGTGGGGTAGTGTCTGGGAATGAAAGGGATGAATTGTGTCTCAGCAGATATGAATCTCGCAGTTTTAATCCACATCTAGGAAGTAAATACAAAGAATCTTGCCGACTTCTGGGAATGGGGAGAGGGGAGGGAGGTGCAACGCTGGGCTTTTTGGGTGTGCTGCTGAGGCAGAAATCCCTGTGTGGCAGAGCTGCAGTCCAGCTGCGTAAGGGATCTGATGCGCAGGGCTGGAGCGCGGTGCCTGGGGAGCAGAGGTGAACAGAAC
Source organism: Antrostomus carolinensis (assembly GCF_000700745.2). Lineage (NCBI taxonomy): Eukaryota > Metazoa > Chordata > Aves > Caprimulgiformes > Caprimulgidae > Antrostomus > Antrostomus carolinensis. Next base: position 66,417 of record NW_010340714.1, on the reverse strand, counting down.
AATGGGAATAGGTGGATGCGCTCTCTCAGCCTGGAGCTTTGTAGGGCTTAAGCATGCTGCCAACAAAAGTGTCAAGTCAGCAAATGGATCTCTCTGCTGCATGGGAAATTACTTGAAGTATTTAATCATTTCGCTTGTGTTTTTTTGCTTCGTTTTTTCCCTTGGTGATGTCATGATGTCTTTGTGCATCACAAAATACTTTTTGGAGGTGTGATTGCTCAAAGAAAAGAATAAAATTCTGAATTACCTTTCTGTAAAACTTAGATTCTGTAGATTTAAGTTGTGTTTCTGAGATCCTCAATAGCTTCTGCAAGCCTTTACTGGGATTTCTCACTTCTTCAGTTTTACTCCGCATGTTATCCATAGTGTAAGAATTGACTCCCTCAGGAGCACTGGTGGTGACTGACTGGAACTAAATAGATGAGTGAATTTCCCTCTGCCCTCTTGCAGCAGCAGCAAAGTGTGCAAGAAGTTCTTAAAAAGGGGGAACTAGAACATACACTGGCTAGGTGTGATCTAATATTTTGCAAAGAGGAAACTGCTGCTTGAATATTAAGGTGGGAAAGCTGTTGGGACCAGCCTTTGTCAATCCACTGTGCTGTGTGATTGAAAGGAACTGTGAATATTCAAGTTGGAAGAGTAGGGAGTTTAACGTGGTATTGGATGGAAATTAGTAGGTGTGTTGTTATTCAAAAAATCTGGAAGACCCCCTTTCTGTCTTTGGCTGTCAAAATCACATGCAGTCAGGGTAACTGTGGGGGCAAATGGCTAGAAATTCCTTGCAGTTAGCGTAGCTAACTTGCTTATTGCATAAAGCAACCACTGAAATTTCGGAAGGTCTCTGAGCAGAAAATGTTCTTGCCTTTCTATTAATGTGAGTGATTCCATATTGAACAATGAGTCTATCATCTTCTCAGTTTGGATAGTGAAAGGTCTGTCCAGCTGAGTACCTCAAATGTAGATCTCCAAAGCTGTGCCTTGAACCCCAACAGATCCTCGGGTGCAAGCAACACCAGCTTGGTGCAGGTCAGGAGCTGCTTTACTATACCAAATAAAGTGTTGGAAGGCAAAGCCTTGCCTCCTTTTGTTCTCTGCAGCTGGGGCATAATCAGAATTTGGCAGCCAGTCCCCTTGACTCCCCATTCGGTCTTGAAAGCTTCTCAGTTGATGTTGCTGGTTAGGTCTGCTGTTTGGTGTCTCAGGCTTTTGAAAATGTCATCCAGGAGTTTTCTCACCCGATTTACACAGATGAAATGGCCAAATGCAATAGAAAATCCAGATCTTATTTTTAATCTATAGGGAATCTTGTGCTGCAGTGTAACCCTTTTCCTTTGCTTGCTGTAACTTGTTTTAATTTGCCCTTTGCCCTCCTATAACTCTTCTTATGAATTCTTATATTCTGTAGTTGCACCACGCTTCAAAGAGTGGGTGTGGGGGGTTTATGTGTGTGGCTGATTTTTTTTTTTATTTTCTCTTTTTTTTTTTTTGGTGTGTGTTTAACTGCTCAACTTATTTAACTTGCAGATATCTGAATTTCTTGTTCTGAATAAAATGCTACCTAACTGGAGTACTTTCAGACTTGGTGTCTGAAAGCTGGCATATTCTGATTTTATTGAGGATAATGATGAATTTGGGAGTGAGTTTCAATTCCTGGTGCTATTCTGACTGTGATTATTCATTGTCCTTGTGCCCTATGGCCATACTTGGGTGGTTACAGTGTCTGCAGCCTTTCACTCTGCATGACACACAGATATCCTGTCCAGCCTAATGCTGCCCTCTCAACACAATAAAATGCTGCATGTCTGAAATGATTGATAACCATCGATGGTTACCGGCCAGTAAAGAGTTCAAGAAACAAGGCAGCTTTAATCAACTACTGGAGTTTTCCTCTCCAGTCCCTGCTTCTCCAGTCCCTGCTTCTCCAGTCCCTGCTTCTCCAGTCCCTGCTTCTCCAGTCCCTGCTTCTCCAGTCCCTGCTTCTCCTCTCAACCTCCCTTAATTGACTCCTCTTATATTTAAAGCTTTATTTTTTTTTTTAAATCCAACTTTTCAATATTGCTGTCCAAACTCAGCACATGAGATTTCTGGGCAGCTGGCCGAGCTATGATCCTACAGTTCTCAGCCACTGAAATCAGGCAAAAATGCCTTGCTGGAATCTTGTAGTCTTTGTCTGTTTTTCCTGATGTAGGTCTTTGTCTTCAGTTATGTTTACATCTCTTGGGAGCGTGAGGTAGTGCCTTTCCAAATCGTCTGTACTTTATGGCTCTTCAGATCTTTGTTGACATTGTGTTGTCCAGCTGGTAATAGGAGAACATAGGGAGCTCCTGGACTGTTTTAGTTTTAGGAAGCTAAGTGTTTGGGTTATTAACCAATTTGCTTTCAGATCATGGACTTCTGATGTCTCATGATTTCTTGCATCTTGGAGATGATATTGTGTGATTTTTCTCTGCCCCCCTCCCCTTTTTTTATTTATATGTCTTCCAATTACATGTCAAATAAATTGCTGTGCACAAGCTTAGAGTAAAGAAATGACTGTGTGCAGGGTGGTGGATCTTAGACTTTTTCCTGTTTTAAACTGTCTGAATTTTCAGAATAACTAAGCATAGTGTAGATTCTCTAATGAGAGCTGGCATTAAATGGTCTGACTTTCAGAAATAAAGTTATTTTCCATGCAAGGAGAACTTTTTTCAAGAGCCCAATTCAGAATCTTTTTTCTTTTCTTTTTTGTTAAAAGCCTAAAATACAGCTCTAGGGAACTCAGTGATTTTTATATGCATTGGAAAATACTTAAATACTTATACAATGTAGGATGTCCAGACTTAGTATTTATGTGAAGTGGGATACACTGTCATTCTGATAATCCTCGAATTAGACAAGCTCTTTTACCTGAACCTGTGACAG
>NW_010340714.1:43444-63484 GCF_000700745.2 Antrostomus carolinensis | reverse complement strand
CCTGCTTTGGGCTGTGCTTGTTTTAAAAGGCACCCTGCTTCTGGCTGAAAAATACTTCTTGCTGAGTTAAATGCATTAACCAAGGGGCAAAACTCAAAATTTAGCTAAAAAAGGAAAACAATTACAGCTGGGGGGAACAAGATGGCTCCAAAGCTTCCAGCCTTTATGGGTGGACGGAAACTTGCCCTCACACTGCTTTTCATGAAATTGTCTTATTCTGCAGGCCTACAAATACCTGCATATGTGGACTTTAACTTCAACAAGAAGTTCTGCCGAGTTCAGCAGAACTGTGTCTCAGTGGGAACACGTGGGCTGCAGCCTTACTGGGTATGGCTCTTAAAATTGTGCTGCTTGTGTAAACCTAAAGGGTGTAGATGTGGAGTGACGTGCAGACTGGAATAGCTAATCCCAGTGAAGATCACCCAGACTTTCCTCCCTCCCCCCATAGTGTTTTTCAGGTGTGATGGTGTGTGTCTGTAAATTACTGACCTGCACTGATTTCTCCTGTTGGGCGTATGTAGTGTGTTGTCTACCAAGCCAGCCATGGTCAAAGAGCTGATGGGCAATTGCTGGAAGGGAAGGGATGCTGTATGAAGTAGGCACAGCAGGCAATTTTTTTAGCTTGCATATCTGAACTTTAAACATGGTGACATGATTCCAGTTGGTCACTTAATGTTGGGGTGGGGTTTTTTTTGGGGGGGAGAGGGAGGAAGTTGTTTTTGTTTTGTTGTATGTGGTTTTTTTTTTTTTTTCATTTTTCTTCCCCCCCTCCCCAATTGAGTGAAATGAAGATCTATGTTTCTTTAGGTTATGCTTTATATGTTTAGGTGGTGTTGGAAGCTATCCAGGCAGCCTGCTGGGGTTATCTTACTACTTAACATGAAATACCTGTGCAGTTCAATTGTGGAGAGAGAGATATACACACTCTCTCACTTTTTCTTTTTTTTTTTTCTTTTTTCTTTTTTTTTTTTTTTTTCAGGAGGCTCACTCCCTTTGGAAGAAGAGTATTTTACATTATTATTCTTGAATTTAGTTTGTTAAAATTACCGTGGTAACACTAATTGCGTAGACCTGTAGATCTCAAATAGATCCCCTTATAAATAATATAGGAGACATTATGCAGATATACTTGTGCTCCCTGCTTACAGGTGGGATTGAACCGAGGGGTTGTTAAAAGTTTGGTTATGCTGCAGCAGGTTTGATAGCCAGGACAGGAGTTACTGACTCCAGGGCCTCTTAGGGTCCAACACACTCCATCATGCTAGGAACCTGTTATGCTACTGGGATGTGAAATAGTCTCCTTTTTTCCTGTAAAAAGCAATTACCCAATAGTAAGATTATTCACATCAGACTGATTCTCTTTTTTTTTTTTTTTTTTTTTTTTTATAGTGCTAAAAGCCATGGCACATGGTAATTAGAGCTTAGGAGCTGTAGTGCCTGGGAACTTATCTTGGTAATTGTTGGTATCTTTGGTTCAACCAAAGTTATTTTCTCCCTTGCTCTTCTTATTGAGTATGTGGTGCATATTATCATTTTGTCTGTGGGCTTCTGAATGTTTGATGTATTTAGCTACACAGTAGATCTGAGGAAAAACCTCTTCAAAATAGACCTATGGGATTTGTTTCCATTTTAGCAATGGAGCCGGGGGGAGTGCAGAGGCTGTGAGACCTGCCACCAGCTCTCTGCAGGGATCTGGGCCTGAGCTGGTGTTGAAATGACTATACATGTCTTCCCCTCATGGCCTGGAGAGGACCAGAGCGATGTCCAAATGGAGCTTGTTTCTCCTGAAAGGAGTGCAGTCCAGACGTATGTGAGGCAAGTGGAAAGTCTGACGCATAAAGAAGTTTTTCAGTCTCATTTTTTTGATGAGAAAAGAGGGTAGAGATGCAAACCAAATCACACCTCTCATTGCGATGAGTGAGTTAGATATCTCTTTCAGCTTCAGCCCTGATCTTAGCTGAGGGGCATGGGTGGAGTCCTTCATTTCTTGGCACTTCTCTGTAATGGCACAAGCAGTGTGCCTACATGGGGTATTGTATCAGCTGCCTTCTGAGCAACTGGCAAAGCTGTGCAGTCTTGCCGTCAGCAATATCTTGATTAATAATTATGATAGAAGCACTTCTTGTTAAGCTTAAGTACATTATTTCCACCTACTAAAGTCCTTTGCTAGGAAGGTTTGAAAAATTAGGTTGATTTAAATCTTTCTTGGTACATTTGAGGTGTCTGCCTTCTGATTTGGATAGGCATCGAGCACTCTAGAAAACATTTATCCTGCTGCTCTTGAGAGCTGTTCTCCAACAGGAATCTGAATCTCTGCCTGGTCCAGCACTGAAATATTGATGTAAGCTGCTTCCTACTAGTCTGGCAACTGTTAGCCCTGGTGCATCAGCTGTGGTGCAGTTAAGCACAAAGCACAGAATTAGCAAAGTGCCTTGCAAAGTCTTCTCGTTGCTAACAACCATGGTAGTTTATTAGTTTCATCATCTCCTATCTTTGGCAAATAAACACTAGAGGTGGTGTTTTGTAAGGCTTTTTGAGTAACTGGACAATGCTCTTGAGGCACACAGATCCAGTGGTAAAAAGTAGATTTGGATGGTAGGTGTACAGAACGTAGATGCATGTCATTTTGGAGATATGGAGAAGGATTTTGATGAGGTGGAGGCATCTAGGTGTTCTGCACCTGAAGATGGTAACTCTTCTCCACTTGAGAAAATAAAGGAAATTCTCAAAACTTTATCTGAAAGGTTGATAACTGGGTAGTTAGTAGCTGGAGCTATGTATTTTAGGTGATTTTTGGTGTGGAAGTCCCCTTGAGAATTTTTCTTCACTTGTGTTACTTCCCTCATGCCTTCAGGCTGGGGTCTCTCTGCAGATCTCTCTCATAACTTTATCAATTAACATGATGGGCTTAAAAGCAGGCTGTGGGTGAAAAACCAGGGGTGGGTTCTTGCTGCAGGGCAGGGTGAGAAGGGCCCAGATTTGGGTGGGTTGGGGAATCTTCCCAAGCACATCAGCTCTGTCGAGCGTGGTGGAGCATTTGCATTGCCCTCTTGTGGCAAGTGCCCTGGAGCCGCTGGGGTCAGGAGGCTTTCTGCCTTACGTTGTCCACAGCCTGCCTTACGGATGGAGAACTGTCTTCCCGACAGCAGAACTGTGATTAAACAGTTCTGCAGTTTGTAGTCTGGTTTTTAATTCAGCAGCCTCTCCAGCAGAACCATGGCTTTCCTAATTGAGAAGCGTGATTTAGCGTGAAAACCTGAAAGTGAAGTTGATGGGATGTAGGAAATGAAACTGATAGTTCAGGATACATTATTGAAACGACGTTCTAAAATACATAGTCTAAGATCTAATTGTAGCTCTCTAATTATTTGCAGTTAAAGTTGCCTGAAGGTTTTTGTAATGCCTCAGTGATATTAATAGTTTCAGAAACTTGATGGAAGGAACAAAACAGAGAACAAAGGCACTGAAAATTAGATAATCCGTTCTTTCAGTGTTGCCTGCATTTCTATTCTTTCCACCAAATAGCATTCTTCTACTAGGAATCAGTGGTGGGATTAGATCCTGCAGTTGTTTAAAACAACCCCGCAGCAAAACACGAGTGTGCGAAAATCTGGGCTACCAACCTGCTGAGAATTAATTTCTGAATTAAATGTTGTTGCGTTTCTTTCTGTAAATAGTGAGGAGAAGCTGTGTGTGTGCACAAATGCCCTGCAGACCCCTCCTGGAGGGCAATGCCTTGCAGCCCCTCGCTCTCTTTGTTCTCCTCGTCCTAGGGTGGCTGGGGCCAAGGGGTTTTATTGCGGCGGGAGCTGCTGCGGGTGAATTCCTGCGTGTGCCTTCCCGGGCCTGCTGCCCCTCTAATTGTTGTGTTGTCAGAAGGCGTGTGCCTCAGAAAGCCTTATCTGATTCCTCCAAAAGCCTTGCAAGCAATTCAGATGTTGACCCCTTGAGCGCAAACAACTCTCCCAGCCGCCTGCCTTGGGGCATAGCTTCAAGACGAGGTTTAGTGCTTGTGTGTGTGCAAACCCTGGGGCTGGCTTTGTCACCAGGGATGGAGCACCTGCCTGGGGAGGGGAGCAAGGGGCCAGGGAAGGTGAAAGGCTGGTGGGACTTAGAGGGGGAGAAGGAGAGTCCAACAGCTGCTTGTGTCAGCACAGGGATAAATGCAAGGAGATTAATAGTTATTTAAAGAGCAAATGGGGACATGGCATTTGGCTGTGGCATCCGTGTGTATAAATGTGGTGGAATGGCTGTTCCGCTGGTAACATTTAGACAGATGGTCCCTGGACTGAAAGGAATGAGAAGGATCTTTGATTGTCTTAAGGATATCTTAAATTTTAATGGGGCAGTTATTTATTTATTTTTTTTTAAATTGACTTCCAGGCAGCACCTTCAGCGTTTCCAGACTGTGCTGTCTTGTTAACACCAACTGCCCGTTTGGCCATCTTTCTCCATCAGCTTAAGTAGCCTGGGGTTAGAGGGAACAGTTTTTAAGTGAAAGCTGAAACGCTATTGTTTTGCTGTCTGTCTGTCTGAGCGGGTTTAGGAGACTGTTTTCATCACAGCCGTCTTTTCATCATTCTGCTGGTTAGGGAGTGTGTCTGATGCTAATCTCCATGAGAAATTAAACAACTGAGTGATACTTCTACATTTTTGTGAAGTCTTTAGGTCTTATTAGGGTATTCTAGGGCAGGAGGGCACAGAGGTTTCTTTTTTTGGTTAAAACAAAATTATTGAGCAGGAAAAAGACTGTTCCTGGTGCAGTGCACCATTGTTCTGGCTCTTCCCATACAGAATTAGCCTCAAGGGAAAAACATGTACCAAACGTCCATTAAATAGGTCTTGGTTGGCTGAATAGCCTGCAGGAGATGAGACATAACTGCCATCTGCATTGCCAAAGCTGTGATCTCCTTTTGGAGAAGAACCACCAGGCTGGATCACTTTCTCCTGTGTGAACTATTTAGCATGTTTTGAATCCAATCATAGACATCTCCTTGCTTATCCAACAGAGGTGCTGGGCATCTATAACATCTCCACTGTTGTAGATGGGGAAACTGAGGCAGGGAGGATGAATGAATAACCTGAGGCAACACAGAGAGTCACTGGTTCACCCAGGATTAGAACTCAATATGTAATTGCTTTTATTACTCTGCTGCCTGAAGGCCTCAGACAAAACGGAGGCCCATTAAGCGGAGCTCTTTTTACATAGTGAGGAGCAATCCTTGCCCTGCAGACCTTGCTGCCTGAAGTAGGCTGAGGGTGGAGAGGGAGGCGAGGTGGCTTGCCCCAGGACACAGCACATCACTGGCAGAACAGGGGAGGGAACCAGCTCTCCCTTCTCTCTGCAGACCATCCCAGCTCCCAGAAGTGAAGTCCTGTGTGCTGTTCCCCATCAGACCTTCTTCCCACCACGGCTCATATTAGCAAGCTGATCCATCTCTGGCAAGTCTGATGTGCCTTGCTGAAGACCCAACAGCACCAGGCTCACCTTGGGCTTTTAATTAAAACTCTATAAAATATCAGCCTCTTGCAGCAAAACAGAAACCTAAGGAAGAGCTCTATGTGGTGGCTCAAATTTCTCTACCTCCTCCTCTTCTGGAAGGACAGCTGAGAGCGCAAAGTGTTTGGGTGTAGGGAGGGCACTTCGTCCTTGGAAAGGGACCAGCCTGTTTTCATCAATGGCTGAAATGACTGGAGAAACTAGGTATTACATGGTTTATCCAAGGTCCCTGGGAAGCTCAGCAGGTAGCTTGTGCCATTCCCTTTCAGGTCCTTGGAAAAGTGGTGATATGCTTGAAGCTTCATTGGGGCTGGTGGGATTCCCATTATCCGGAAAGCTTGATGGGCCTTGCTGTTGGTGCTCTGACTCGGGGAGCCTTTGTTGCTTGGCTGATAATACAGAGTTGCCTCTGGAAAAGGAGCAACTGTTGGAAAGAAGAGGGAAGTCTGGCTGAAGTACTGAGAGATGCAAGAGCTTGATGGCTTTGGATGGGATTGAAGACACAGCTTGTGGAGAGGTATGAGGTGCTTGGAGCCTTGAACAAGGGGAAGAGCCTGAGTCCCTTTTGCTGTGTCAGCTGCTGACTGCAGAACCAGGCGTGTGTATTGCTGTGTGTTCCTGGGTGATCTCGGAGCTGTTGGCGGTGGGTACCACAAACCTTTTGGATGCTGGTTTCCCTAAGCTGGACACAAACAGTGCCCTCTGGACACACACAATGATGAGACTATGTGTACCTGGCTGAACCCCATGCACCATTCACCTACTGCACTGTCTCCAGTGCTGGGTCCTTTGGAGGAATGAAACATGGGGACAATTGTGTAACTGTCTCCCCAGAGTACTTTTCCAACTTCCAGCTGTTTGTGGTTCAGAATTTTAAAATCAGATACACTACCCTGATGGATTTTTCTCCAGTGGGAATTGTCTGATGCCTTTCTGAACCTACATGAAGAACTATTCTGTGTGTGTTTAAACCAAAATCCTGCTCAAGATGTTTTCTTTTCTCCCAACTCCTCTATTTAAGAGAACATGAAAATTCATTTCCTATTTGCTTTTTTTCCACATATTGTTTAGGAATGTATCCACTTCTGTCGTCCTGTGTTCCACCTCTCTCCTCATTGTCTCTTTTTCAGCTTGGAAAAGTTGTCATCTACTACTGCATTCCAGGAAGGCATTGAAAGAGTCTGCTCATTCTTGTCACTTTTCTTCAGTTTGTTCCCCTCTCATCTCTTTGAGTTCGGGGACCGGGGCTGTACATAAAATTTAGGACATTAGGCTTATGATTCTTCTGCTAACCTCTTCCTGATCCAACCTTTGCCTTTCTATACTTCATTATCTAGCCTTCATTTTTGATGTCTTCAGTTGTTTCATATGTCACTTGTACCTAGAGGCTACTTTTTGGGCACAATCACATCCGCTTATTTAAGTGCTACACACTGTGCAACTGCTGCTGCTTAAGTATGTGGGGAAGCCTTCCATGCTGTGAGCTACCATGCTGCTTGATGAGATCTTTAATTCTTCTCTACTGCTGTCTGTGATGGGTCACTGGGAACTGAGTGCATGGTGCAACCTGATTAAGTGCTACGAACCTTTTCTCCAGTGAGGCACACTTCCATACTGTTACTACCTGAGCTACAGGTCCTAAGGTTCATTGTACATAGCAGGATTGAAAAGCACAAGAAGAGGAGCAGTCTTTCTGCTCAGTAGAACCTGAGACTGTCAGAGACTATGTAGCCTTGTATGAGCTAGAGCCAGTTGCACTGTATTGAACCTGGTGATTTTTGTCAGGTTATAGCAGTCTCTTCAAAAGGGATGTTGATAGACATAGGGAGCCTGTCTTCTCATGATGGCTTGCTGCCCTGCAAGTCACCTCCTTATTATGTGGAAGCTCTTTTCCCAGGTTGGCTGTTGATCTACTGTGTGGCTGTGAGAAGCTTTACTTCTTTCTGTTTCAATCACTGATGTAAAAAGGGATATATCCTTTGCAAATCTCCCTCTTCTTGGTTTGACACATGCTCAATGGTGCTGAGATCATGCTGTGCATCCTCCACCTTGAAAGCTATGCCATGGCTAGCCAGCCCGTGCTAACATTGCTTCTGTAACACTTCTGTGCATCTCTTTGCCTCTAGCCGCAGTACACGAACCTGGGGCTCCTGAACAGCATGGACCAGCAGATCCAGAATGGCTCTTCCTCCACCAGTCCCTACAACACGGAGCACGCGCAGAACAGCGTCACGGCCCCTTCGCCTTACGCCCAGCCCAGCTCGACTTTTGATGCGCTCTCACCCTCCCCAGCCATCCCTTCCAACACAGACTACCCAGGACCCCACAGCTTCGATGTATCATTTCAGCAGTCCAGCACAGCAAAGTCTGCAACGTGGACGGTAAGGATACAGCATCGCTTTGCTCCTTCTCTGGCAGTAGTGACTTTATTCATGAGATGTATCCAGGCTCGTGCAAGAACAGAGTGACTTGTGTCCTCTTCAGTGCATGACATGTCACACAGAAGGGAGAGATTTATCTTGACTGCTCTGGGAGGGTGTGGTGGGAATTTGACCCTCAATAATATCACTAAATCCCAGATGAATAAAATGCCTTGCAAAAAGATAGCCGCCTAAAGACCGTAAGTGATGAAACAGTGGCTCTCCACTTGGGTCTAGTAGATATGCTGGAGTAAAACATGGGGTGGGCATAAGCATGGCTTCAGTGCTTCCCTTTGCTTTCTTCAGCATCCAGGGGTTTGCGTGAGGTTTGGTGTGCAGGGCTATGCCAGCAGGACAGAGGTGGTGCTCCAGCTCACACCCATTGGGGCTTTCTCTTTCTCCCTGTTCTGCCCCTCTCGCAGCTGGTGTGAGAACTCCAGTGTCACCAGTTTGGGTTAGCCCTGCAGTATTTGCATTGTTTGTGTGTGTTTGTGTGTGTGTGTGTGTGTGCGTATATTTGTTGGTTGGTTGGGTTGTTTTGGGTTTTGGTTGTTTTGGGTTTTTTACTTAACACTCTATTCTTGATGTCAGAATAGTCCCTTTCTTATTAAAAAAATGTATGGAAGCCAGCTCTTGATTTTTGGTGGAGCTGTGTTGATTGTTCAAGCTGTAGAAACTTCATAGCCCAAGACCCAGCACTGCTGGAACTGTACATCCTGTTGTGGTTTAGGGTTCTAGAGTAGAGTTGTTTGCAGTGGAAAATATTACTGTCTTAAAGATGTTCAATATTTGCAGCATTCTCCTTTAGGCGCTTGGAACAGAAGCAGTGAATAATGCCCTACCTCATGCTACCTGAATAAAAGCAGGGACTTGTTTGGGTTTTTTTGGGGGGTGTTTTTTTAAATAAAAAAGAGACACTTTTTACCAAAAGCTAAGAGTATTAAAATAGTGTGGGGTTTTTTTCTTTTTTTTTTTTTTTTTTTTTTTTTTAATCTGAGGAAATACTTCAATCTCTCATTTAAATCTATCAGGAATTGTAACTAACAAACTCCCAGCCACTGCTGCCAGCAAAGCAGTAGAGCCTATAGGCTCCACTGTGGAAAAGATGCCAGAAAACAACGAATCACTGCAAGTTTCCTTTATATTTTAAAAGCCTTTTCTAGTAAAATTTGTCTAAAACTGGTAACAATAACTTTGTTCAGGAAACTGTGTTTTATGGGGTTAAAACATGATAGGTCTGCTCAAGACCAAATTTTTCATTTGTTTATGCATAAAAGGGTGAAGGATTTTTAAGTGAAGGTGAAATTGCACCTTTTCCTTATCTGCATCGGGAGTGATGCTCTGCTGTAGTTCACGCTCATTTTCATGACTGAGTTTCTCTACTTACACTACACACACTATTTATTTTCACTTCCCTTCAAGTAAGGAAATCATCGGTCAGTTCTACTTTCCATTTCTTAAAGCAAGAAAATGCTGCCCTTGAATTTTGCAGACTGCTCTGGAGAGGGTCCTTTGAAGGAGATAAGAAAAGACGTTCTCTTTTGATACGTGTGATACAAAGAATTATCTAACGCAGCTGCAGGGAACAGGAGCGTTTGATGCTGTCCTTTCAACTACGAAAAGTGGTCTTTTGAAATGAGGTTTGAACGTATGTAGTAGGCTGTTCCAGCAGAGCTGGAGATGAGTGAGCTACTTGTGAGCTTAAAGTTAAGCAAGGACTTGAGATGTTTCACTGTAGTGAATAGTGGCTTTCTGGGGCAGAAGTGGAGGCTGAGTTTTAATGTAGATCTGGGTAGTAGTCAAAGATCAGATTACATGCTGGCTTTAAAAAAAATAAAGTTGCTCCTTGGTGACTACAGTCGCCAAATGTGTGCAGCCTGGGGGCGGGCACGTTTAGCTTCCCCTCCTTTTCTTTTGGTCTGATGTGGCCCCAACAGATGAAGATATGCTCTCTGTACCTTTTGCAATCTGTTGAGGGATAAGTCTGTGTATTTTAATAAAGAAATGGGGTCCCAAATAGCTCTCTGATCTGGGAGGAGCAAGCACAGTCCAGGTGTCCCTGCACTGAGCCAAGTGACCTAGATTGAGCTGCTCATGCAGGAGCTGGCAGCACACTCTGTGTTTGCAGTGAATGATGACAGTCTTGTGGTGGTGGCTGAGGACCTTCAATCAATACGCCTTTCACAGCAGAGCATCTTTCCATCTTCGGAGCTCTGCCCTCGTGCTAATTAATCCACCAACTCATTTCACATGGGCTCTTGAGCGGTTGGTAATATGCATTCGACAGCTTTATCAGTGGGGTGGGTGGGGAAGGACGTGAAGGCTCTTTTTCCCGTTGTCGTCCTGAGAAATGTGGAAACATGCGTGAAATGTTGATGAAAGGAGTGATTGCCCCATCCTCTCAGCAAGAGCAAGTTCTTGGAGTTGCTCATCCCCCCCATGTGACTTCATACACTTTGATTAATGCCTGTCGTCTTTTTTTAATGATGGATTAGGAACTTACCCAACTGGAAGAGTTTCTTCCACTGCAGTGACCTATTAAAAGTTTAATTACTAGATGGCCCCACCCTTATTAAGAGTCCAAAACTTGAAAGCCTTGTTTCTTAGTTCTTTTTTTCCCCTCTTGCCATTCCCCAGGGCAACAGTATTAGGTAAGGAAATCCACTGTATCGCACTTTCCCCTGTTTGGGAGTGGATGAGCCAGGCTGACCCACCTTGCCCTGCTGAGAAGGCTTGCTGGTGACTGGTAGGGGATCTGCTGTCCTGGCTGACAACGTGCTTCATCAGAGCTCCTCTGAGCTTCTTCTGGGCTGAGTCATGTCAGATTAGGTCATGGGAGTGAAGGTTGTGGGCTTGGTAAAAGGACTGGATTATTTCTCTAAAAAGCAAGAGCTGCTTTAATTGGAGGATGAGAGACCTGTGTGCTTTGGAGACAGTAATCTGGAATAATGTGTAGATCCACTGGTTACTTGTTCTGGAGCTGGGGGAAAGGAGAAACTCATGAAGTTTCCTAAATGCTATGTCTCTGAAAACAGCCCTAAAATAATATTTTTTCCTAAAACCTGTTTTTTCAAGTTCTCAAGGCTCTTTCTGTGGGAGAGGCTTATTGTCCTAGGATGGTAGGACAAATCAATAGTATTTTTACAGGATAGGCTGGGGGGGAGAGGAGTGTAGCATTAGGGTGGCTTCTCTGCTCAGGTTTGTGATAGGCTCTTAATTAAAGTGTGTGTGGCAGCCCTAAAATAATATTTTTTCCTAAAACCTGTTTTTTCAAGTTCTCAAGGCTCTTTCTGTGGGAGAGGCTTATTGTCCTAGGATGGTAGGACAAATCAATAGTATTTTTACAGGATAGGCTGGGGGGGAGAGGAGTGTAGCATTAGGGTGGCTTCTCTGCTCAGGTTTGTGATAGGCTCTTAATTAAAGTGTGTGTGGGGGGGGGGTGGAACCAGGCCAAAACTGTAGAGAGAAACACTAGTTGCTGCTGGGTGAGAGGGTGACTTCGTATGTATGAGCAGTTCACTTTGAAAATATTACAAATTTTCTCTCTGAAGTCTTTCATGACCTTAAGTAGGAATTCCAGTAAAACGTGCTGTCTAATCAGCCTAGCTCTTCATTTGTATGCAATGTTGAACTAATTAATGATGACAAATTGAAATTGGATTGCAGAGGACTTTATAAGCATCCTTGATTATTTTTTTAATTAATGACCTGAGAACACAAGTGAGAATATAAGCAGGTTAATCAGTCTTTTCAGAAGGAATATCTTTAACAATTGAAGTGCTACTGAAGTGTTTAAAAACAAAAGCTTTCATAGTCTGAATTGAACAAAGTTTCTCATGCATACTCATGGTACGATAAAACCTTCTTGAAAACCGCACTGTGAAGGAACAAGCAGTTATCACTTTGTAACACTGAGATAGAGACTAAGTTGTCGAGGTTGCGTGAGAAGCCCTGTGAATTGGGTGAAGAAAGAACTTACCCAGTACTGTGTGTCATTTATTGTGGGATATTTCCTCCATGAGAATTCCCATATTCCCATGCCTTGCAATATCTCCTTCTGTTTCTGCAGCAGAAGAAAACAAGGCATTTCAAAAGTGTGCCACATCAGATTTTTTTTTTTCTTTGTGGAAGTAAATTGTGTGCTGGTCTTCCCCACCCACTCAGAATGCAGATAAATAAATAAACAACTGCATTGGCTTTTCCCTCTAAAAAAAAGATTTGGCAATCACCTGTCACTAGCAGAACCTGTTACATTGGGAAGAACATGATTGCAGTAGGAAAGTAAAAATTAAAATTGTATGTCAAAGTAAGTAAAAGTTAACATTACTGCCAAACTCAAGCTATCAAAAAATGAATCAGACCCACCCATCCCCATAAGCAAGATACCACCTTATAAGTCATGAGACTCCTTTTAAAGTCAAACAGGTTCTTCTGATTCTCCCCCAGAGCCTTTTTGAGCCTTTAGGGTGCATCTACTAAGTCTTTTAAAGCTTTTTTTTGGTAATCACAAGGGTTAAGGAAAAAGGCAGAAATAGCTTTAAGTTTTTAAAATGAAAACTGAAATTTATTTGCAAATTTTCGATTCTGCTGAAGACAGACACCCAGCCCTGCAAGACTTGCATAATTCAAGTGTTGGCAATACCTGAGTTTTGCACTTTATTCTCATGCCCTGCAGTAGGCTGGAGCTGAGCTGGGTTGGTCCTTACAGGGCTTTATTATGAAACATGGAGTTCTGTGAAGCTGTAACCTATGCTCCAGTCGGGCTCACTGGTTCTCCTGTTCACAAACTCAGCTGTACCCACAGCTCTAAGAACATCTTCAGATTTCAGAATTTCTTTGAGCTGCATAGCAGCCTGTGTAACGTGCATGAAAGCAAATAAATGGATTGTGCTGGCTGGGGTTAGTGGGTTTGGAAAAGCTGTATTTTAAGGAAGGCGAAAGGAATGCACTTAAATTAGTCCACGCGAGCAATAACAGGTTTCCGTGGTTGAGAGTACAGATTCCTTGGCTGGGCTATCTCAGTCTTTTTACTTCGGATTGATTAATTCCGTTTTCACTTTAAATATATTCTGTGTCATGAACCACCTGGTAAATTTTTTTCCCAATCTCTGTAAAATGAATTGTAGAGCCGTGCACAAGCATAGTGAAGCACTGTGCGATGTTAGATGTATGCATTGCCTTGACTCAACAGTCCTTAGTTATGTGTTCAGTGTTTTCTTAAATAATCTGTTCAAATAGCTCATTGTTTCAGTAACACTGGTAATGTCCAGTATTGTTCCAGCTGCTGATTAATCTCAATGCATCATACATGAAAACTTTTTTTTAAAGGCTGGTGACTCCCACTGAACATACTTGTAGGGCTGTGCAAAATGTTCCTGTGAAGACTTAGCTTCGTTATTCCTTGGTGGTGTATTTGTCCATGCAATTTGAGCTTTTAATATTATTTTTAAAGCTGCTGGGAGAAGAGGAGTGGAAGTGGTGGTGTTACAGGATTTTTAATTTACTTGTCCTCAGAGGCTCCTAGTCAGCAGTGATGTAGGCTTTAGCTGTTTGCACAGGGCAGCTGAGAAGAGAGACTCATTTGTGCAGACCTTGCCAAGCACTGAAATCGGTCACCTACTAATCCTTTCATTCCTCTAATTGTTGGCCTTCTCTTCAGCCCAGCTGGTTGCCCAGCAAAGTTAATTTTGCTGGTGATAACCCCCTTTGTTACCGCAGGACTGAGGAAGGGAAATGATGCCTGTAATCCAGAGGGAGAGAAGCGATCTGGAAGGAGGAGGCTGTGGAGGAGGAGATGGGGTTGCTGCCTTCAGATGCACGGGCTGTGAGAGCTGATGCAATGGTGTGAGCTCAGGGCTTGGCTCGTCACTGATCTCAGCCAAACAGGAGTGCTTCCATATTTGGGCATTTGTCTCTGGTGAGAAGTGGTAAGAATTGGCTTCCTCAAGCTCTCTACAGCCGTGCCTGCCTGAAGAGCCCATTTCCAGCACGTGTTGCCTCTTGGCACGGAGTGGGCAGGGCAGGCATTGGTTGCCCCCATCACTCTCGTGCATGCAGAGGTTGTGATGGTGCTTTCCTGCTTAAAGAGCTTGTGAAGCGTGTTTCCCTCTGTGTGATTTTACAGGGCATAATGCTAAGGCTATTGAGGCATATGCAACTTGTCCTAGGTCATCTACCTGGAAAGAGAGGAGCTCGGTTTGTTGTCTTTGAAGGAGGTGTCTTTCTCACGGCAGGGAGGTGTTTTCAAGCTAGTGAAGCTGGGAAGAACCAGTTCACCTGTGAGAACCATCCAGGAGGGGCCTGCTGGCTTCTGTTTGGGTTTTTATGCTCGAGTAAAAGGACATCTGAGTGCATTAGGTTCCCATTAGAATGTAATTGTGCTTTTTCCCCCTAATCTCTTTGTCATGTATATTTTGTTTTTATTAGCAGTTGTCTTCTGTTGCTCCTTACAAGCAGCTGTAGAAATTTGTGTAATAGGTTCCAGAAAATGCCTTGTGATATGAGCTTTTTTTTCTCCTTTTCCTTTTTGTATCCATAAGTGTTCTGTAAATCCCACCAAGGCAATATAGCCTCCCTATAACTGCTGTCGCTGTAGTGAGGAGCTTTGCTATACGCTCTCTGAGACCAGCTCTCTCCGTGATGACAGAGCTGCACTGTGGTGTCAGACCACGCTGAAAGGGGAACAGAAAATTTGGGTCTCCTGCTTTGCAATGGTGTGTGCTCTGCTTTTCAAACAGCACAGTCAGTGTTGGGCACCCAGCACGCCTGACCCACTGGGAGAATGTGGTCTTCAGGTGGTGTGAATGTCCTTCTCTTTCAATTAGGATTTAGCCTCTTGGTCGCTATGTTTGTGGGTAATTCTCTCCCAGTATAACAGGAGACCAGTTAGAGCTTACTACAGGCTCTCCAGGATCTTCAAGTAAAAAAACCACTGAGACGTTAGGGTCAGACATGGGAGGACAGAGAAAGTTGTCATGGAGAGGGGTTGTGCCCTCCACAGGGGCAGAAGATTCCTCTGCTGTTTTGCACAAGCAATTTCTAGTTGTAATGGCATCACGCTTTTTTTTTTTTTAAACCCCTTAGAAAAAATTTTCTTTAGGGTTTAGTTATTTTTTGAGAAAAAAATCAGTGTGAGAGCAAGCAATTTCTAGTTGTAATGGCATCACGCTTTTTTTTTTTTTTAATCCCTTCAGAAGAAGTTGTCTTCAGGTTTTAGTTATTTTTTGAGAAAAAAATCAGTGTGAGAGAATTAAATGCAAGAAACTTTTTTTTTTTTGGTTCTTAATGAGAAGTTTTTTTCTCTATGTGAAGAGGAAAAAGTGTTAATTAAACATAATTTTCATCAGTGCAACTTGCACAAAAAAAGCCCCACCTACTTTCATGAGAAAGGAATAGAGAATCATAATCCTGGATTAGGTATCTTTCACTACACATATATAAAAACAACACCGTGTGAAAAGGGGGAAAATATATATGTATATACACACGCACCAAATATACCAATGTGCCTCCAGCAATATTACCAAAGGAATTAACTTTACAAGAAACAGCCACAGCCTGGAAAGAAGCCATTTTTCAAATAAAAGCTGAATGAGACTTGTGGTTTCTGAGAACTATGAGAAGGAAGGGTTAAAAAAACATTTACAGATAAGAATAGCTGATGCTGGGAGATGAGTGAACATCTTGAAGTAGGGGAGGGTCACTATTTAAATCACCTCTTCTCTTTTTTTTTTTTTCCTTCTTATTTAAAAATTGGCTTCTACTAAGGACGACATGTAGGATTAATGTAATACTTTAAATCTTCAAAGTGCTGCACAAACATTACTTCCCTAATCAGCAAACACCTTTGTTTGGTAGGCAAATCAGGAGTGTAGTCGCCATTTTAGAGAAGGGAAACCTGAGTGCCAGAAGTGCCAAAATTTCTAAATTTCTGAATTAGTAGGTTTTTTGGAGTGGGGTTTTTTAATGCCTTTTTATTTTTTTAAAAAAATGTTGAGCGTGGGGACTGCCTCTAGGCTGGCTTGTACAAGCTGCTGAGGTCTCCTGGATTTCACAAGTGCTAAGCATGCAAAGCTGCCCGTCAGAGCTCAAATGAGGCATCAGCAGAGTTGCCTCTATCTTTCCAGAAGTCATGGCAAGCTGGGCCAGAAGGGAGGCAGCCCACTCCAGGGCAAGGAGGGTTTCTTTAAAAGGTGACAGTTTCCCCCATACCATTGGGGTGTATAACTTAAGCTGCATCAACTGAGTACTATTAGAAGATATTTCAACTCTGCAAAAAACTTTGTACAAAAAAAGAAAAAAAAACTTTGGTGTGACTGGTTAATAAGTTCCTTTTGGGAAAAGGTTGTCAGGCTGGTGCAAGAGGTATTGCTCACCTTGCGGACAAAGACTGCCCTTGGAGATGATCGTTCCTTTCCTTAGGTCAGTTGAAATATCACAGTTGTCATTATTTCCCCGCCAACTTGATACAGAACAAGCAGCAGTTTGGGGATGTGCTGAAGCAAGCACAACTTTGTGTGTGTTGCATTGGTGGTGCTCTGTGTGCCGAGGGTTCAGCTCCAGTGCTTGGCAGACTGTGTGCTATGAAGAAATGTCCTACTTTGTTTAAAGAAGAACTGTCCTGGGTAGGGATGGCTTCTGTGTAGAAAGAGCATGAACTTTATTATGCAATGGAAATCTTTTCATGAGATTTTGTTATGTGCAGGTGTGTCAGATTTGTTATTGTAAACACAACAGGATAACTACCCAAATAAGAGCTTAGATCCTCTTGCAAATAGACCTGAGTATTGATACAAACTTTATCGTTTTCAGTTATTAAAGATAACACTTAAACATTGGAGCAAAACTTGGTGGAGCCACAGGAGAAGAGTGCTACTTCTCCCTTGTTTTTCTGGATGTATTCATCACAGAATCATTAAGGTTGGAAAAGATCTCTAAGATCATTCAGTCCAACCATCAAGTTTGGGTTTTTTTTAAGGAGGGCAAAATATTACTTGTCTGATAGAAAGGCATGTTTTACGATCTGCTGATACATGTCAGCTGCTGAAATTCATCTAAATTCAGCTTTACAGAATGCCAAAAAATATGCTAGAGGAAACACAGGAAAACGGCGCTCAAAGGCTGACCTGTCTTTCCTGAACGAATGCGATGGGACTTGGGTTTAAATTTCCTGGCTCTGTTGTTTTCCTGGTTAGCTGTGATGGTCAGGGCAATGCCTTCCCCTGGGAGAGGTGGGAAGGGGAGAGCAGGGCCCTCTCTCCGTGCCTGTTGCGTGCCCTGGGGTGCACCAGGCTTTCCTGCTGGGAAGAGCAGCCATGCTGCCCGAGATGCCCTGCTAGGGACCAGCATCGACGAGCAGCAGATTTGGCTCTGAGCCTGGCCTCGGAGCTGCTCCTGCCCTATGATTTAGATGTAATCTGGTGTAAGGTTGTGCAAGTCATTCCTTTCGCCTCTGTTCCCCCTCTTCCCCCCTTTCCACATACCCACCCTCAAACTTGGTACTGTGTCACCATGATCCCATGTTGTAAAGCATTTATACCCCTGATGTGAAATGCCTGGGGGGACAGCTGGGGACTGTTGCTTGCTGTGCATCCCCTATCACTAGCCTTAGCTTTCAGGCCTCTTATATTTGACTTGTTTACAGGACACTACAGTCTTGTTACTTTTGAAAGAACCAAAGCGTGTCTCCAGGCTAAAGCTTGAAACTGCCCAAGTGCTGGTTAGGTTATTGCTTCTCCTGCTTGAGATCTCGAGCTTTATCCGTGTCAGGCCTACCAGGTGTGACAATTACTGATGCAGAGGCTGTTGAGGACTACAGCATGAAAGAAGGCCTCTTGCTGTTATGTAGCCAGAGCACGATGCTATCCCAGTGCTGCTACATTAACTGCAGTGCCGAGCCTCGGCAAACTCACCCTGCCCCTTGTCGAGGCTTATTAGCTCAACCGCATGAGCTGTGGCTGGGAGCTGACTTGCTCCGGGCCTTGCAGCAGGAGTAGAGTTGAGCCCAGGTTTGCTATCAAACCTGCACCCAGAGCTCCTTGGACCACCCTTAAAATGTGGGGCTGGAAGGGATTCCCATGGGGAAGGGACGGGAGCGGTGCCGCTGGGCTCAGTGCCCAGCCTGGAGGGTGTTCTTGGGGTAGGCAGCACACCCGCTCCCTTTGCATTCGAGCGTTGGCATCACCATGGGTGGGAGAGAAAAAGTCTTCCTGTGAGATGTTTGTTGGGTGGCTGAGCACTGAACGGCACCTGTTCATTAATCAGTGAGGTGGTGGCTGGTTTTGTGCTGTGTTCCTTGTCTCATGTCTCTTCTGCTGCAAACTGCTCATATTACTCATACTTAGTTCTTTCTTTTTTTTTTTTTTTCTGTCCTATCCTTGATGGGTTCTTGTAAGTGTATGAGCAAAGGAGACTCCACCAAAAAATAGTCTGTGCATTTCTAGATATCCTACTAAAATCTTTTACAGTATTGACACCCGTAAAGGAAGTTGTGAGGCCCCTAGGAAAAGCTTCAGAAGAGTCACCGTTAGTTCTGTGAAGTTCGACAAAGACAAAGCGCACGGACTGATCACTTTGCAATACAGTTTCTATAAGGAATTCATAAACTTGACCTTTATTTGGCATCCCCTTTGTGTGCTGACTTCTCCAATGAGTCATTTTTGCCAATTTCCTTTGCCATGCCTCTTTGCCACCTCCTCTAAAGAAGTTGGAGTCTGTGTTTATGGGTTTGTTTTTCAGCAGACTGATCTGTCTGATTTGAACGGGGAGAACTGGGTTGCTCTGGTGCTGCTGGCGTTCAGAGGGAGCACTGCAGCATGGTCTCTGGCCGATGGAAAGAGCAGCTCTGTGGATGAGCTGGGCTCCAGGTTGAGTTTTCAGGGACACGTGCTGGAAGAAAACCATTTCCATGCCGCACGTCTGACGTTGCGAGCGCAAAAGCGCTCTGATGCTGTTAGTCACCCTGCTGATCGCAATCTGTTTAATGGGGCTATTTTGTTTCAATACACTCATATTCTGATGTGTGTTTTGCAGTTTATTTCAGGGAAGCTTCCTAAACACAGAATTCATGGAGTCTTTCTCTTAAGTGGTGTGGCTTGGTAGCATTTTAAGGGTTCATAAAGCACATGGCCAACGTGACTTTGTTGGTTAGTGATTGGGAATGACTTAATTGTAACCGCTTCCCTCTCTACCACACAGGTCTGAGCTATTGCCAACCACCCCCTTGCCTCTGAAAGTTGAACTCCTGGGATGCAGCTTACCCTGGACCCCCTGGATCATGCCACATCTGCAGTGTGAGCCCAGCATAACCTGCTTGCTGGGGAAGTCAGCATTTCTCTGCCGGGAGGAGCAGGGCTGAGCACGCAGGCAGGTGCTGGCTGCCGGGGAGTGGTGCAGGACAGTCTGGTCCTCCTGCATGCAGCGGGCTCTCCAGCTCTGTGCAGTGTGCTGCCTTCAGCCTGCCTGGCATGGATCAGCAAGGGTGTAACAGTTCAATCAGCTTCTTTTTTTTATTATTTTTAATATTTTTTTTTCCACTGGCCATACCAATCTGATTACACCTTTGAGGGATCATCTGCCCCTAAACCTTAATTAAGGAGCTCTTGTCTGACTCGTCACTGACTCACCTGCCGCTGTATGAGCTCATGTCTGACTTGTCTTAGGAAGATAGTGAAATATGTTAGGCTTCTCTGAAATATAGCAGTTTTTTGTTTTATGGCACCCCTGACATTGCTGTTGGCTGCTGCAGAGGTGAACAGAAAGATGACTACCGCAACTTGGTTACATTTATCTCAACTTAGTCGATCACTTCTTTGTGCCTTGAAAAACCAGATGGGGTTTTGCTTGCACAGCTGTAGGTATGTTAGAGTTAATAATAAAAAAAAAAATTAAAAATTAAATAACCTTTGAGTTTTGGCTTCAGGCAAAGTAGGTGAAATGATGTGTTTTGGAGATGAATGCTCTTGCAGGAGGCAAGATGTAGCTTGCAGGAGAACATCTGCAACCAATCCATTCTGTATGAGATGGGGCCAAGACTTGTTTGTATCTCAGTACCTGTTCAAACATGTTGTAGCACAGCAAAAAGAGGTTTTGAATGCATTGAGGAAGGGTGGGTAAGAAGGG
>NW_010340714.1:35217-43422 GCF_000700745.2 Antrostomus carolinensis | reverse complement strand
AAGAGACATCAAGCTGAATGTTTGCTTAATAGCTTTGATTTCTTCATTAAACTTTTAAGCACTTTAATAATTTGATTAGCTGCTTTCAGAGCACTGTAGAATGTTTTGGGTTTTTTTCTGTCTTTCTTTCTTAAAAGAGAAAAATCCCTACTCATCTTGGGGTTGCAAGATGACCTTACTTTCTGTCCTGAAGCGAATCTGGTAACCGTTTGCTACCTTTGCGTACCTGCCCTGAGGACTGTCGGTGGAAGGATGTTCTGTAATACACTGATCAAAGAGTGTGCAGAGATTCAGTTACCAGGCTGACTGCCTGAACACCAGAACGCGGCTTTCCAGTCAAATGCTTCTTGCCAGCTATTCCCATCCTCTTTGTTCTGTAAGAACTGAATGCAGAATGAACATCTGGCAACTGCAGTTTGCAGAGCTCGTTTGCCTGCCTTTAATTGTGCACTTGAAATGCCTCTTTCTCAAGGCCTGTGGCAGCATAGAACAGTTATATGACTCAGGAGCAGTTGAAGTGGTGAGGTTGGTAATAAAGGTTCTCATGTTGAGGTTCTCGTATCGTCATACTGACAGTTCTCATCATCATACTGACCTCTGTGGCTTTTTTTTTTTTTAAGCCGACCCCCAAGGTGCACATGAAGCTGTATTTCTGGTTTGCACATAACTAGTGTGAGTTTTGAATGTGTAAACTGTGTGTGACTGGGATCTGTTGTCAGTGGAGTGTAGCAAATGTTGCTCAGATCTTTTTCTTTGAGGATGGATTCCTTGCTGGGGAGCTGGGGGGAGCTGATTTGGGCTGAATAAGGTGAAGAATGAGAACACAGTGGCTTTAAAATCCTACCAGATAAAAGGGGCGTGCATTCAAAGTGCTCTGTGCTGCATGGATGGGGTTGTAATACTACCCGGGTAGTATTTTAACGGTGCTTAAAACCAGTAGGCTACGATTTTTAAAATTATTTTGATTTTTTTCCCTTGCCTTGCACCAAATCCTGCTGTGATGTTGCCAAAAGTGCTTGCTTAAGCAAGGCAACCCTGGTCATGTGCTGATGTTCTTCAAGGTGCCAGCGCACAAGCGAATTAAGGAACAGCAAGATTCAGAAATGCCTGTCCTCTGCCTCTGATGTAGACAGGGCTCTTCCATTGCGTGTTTGCTCGTCAGAGTGAGGTTACTCTTCCCCCTGTGTTTGCATGCGTTTGTCAAGTCCCCGGTGACTCTCGGTGCTTTTGTTCACCTGTATGCCCTGGGTGGATACCAGAAAGGCCTCCTACAGCTTGTCCGTGCTTGGCAGGTGGACACCCATGCTAGGGATAGCCTTAGGCTCCATGCAATGCTGCATGGACTTGTCAGGCTGTGCCTAGAAAGAGATCTGCTGTGTCTGTGGTGCTGCAGCAGCAGGTTGGGTTCATTAATTCTGGCATGTTGCAGCTTCAGTGTGAGAGTCTGGGGTCTGTGCAGAGGTGGGTTGGCCGGGTCTGAACTTCTTTCTCCTGCATGTCACGCGGTGGGTTAGCGTGTGGCAAGCCAGCTGTCCCTGCAGCTGCACTATGGGCATGCCTTGAGCAGACCTTCAGCCAGAGCAGTGGTTGCTTTTGCCTTGCCCTGCAAGGAGCATCCTGACCTAGAGAAACAGACAGGGCTGTGTTCAGGTGCAGATTGTTCCTCACTCCCCACACTTAGGGCTTCAGATGCGTGAAAAGCTTGGTGTGTAATTCTGGCTGCCTGAATGGGTCCCTGTCCTGATGTGCTGGTGACTCATGTAATCTTCCTTTTCTGCCTTTAGAGCTGTGTTGCTGTGACACTCTTGAGCAATAGCAGAGCTCATCTCTGGAGAAGTGTTTTGGAGAAAGCTTCCAAAATGTTTGGCTGTCCAGGGTTTTGTTTACTTCTTCAGAGCTGCTGTCCCAAAATCACTGAGGAAGGTGGCCAAAGCTATATTGTGGGAATGACACTTGGCTTAATTGTCCAGTTTTATCCCTCCCCTATGCAAACATTGTCTTGTCCCCAGATTCCTCTAGCCTGTACCACACATCAAAACCTCTGCTTGCTTTTTCTCTGAATTGCATTATGTAATTATGCCTCCCAGGCCACTACTGCAATGTTAAAATGGGTCCCTCTTGCTTTTGCAAGGACTTTTCAAGGACCTTGCTCTTTGGCAGCACATGGGGAAGCATACATCAGCCTGTGTGGGAATGGGGGGAGGGTGTTTTATTTTGTTGTTTTCCCCTTGGCTACATGAGCAGCTAAAACCTGTAACCTACAGGAGTTGGAAGCTCCATGCAGAAAATTAGCTTAGGTTCGTGGAAGAGTTGAGATTGCATTTTTCTTGGCTAATTAAAGGATTAAAGGTGCAGAGATTTAGAGTGAACTGTCAGTGTGCTACAGAAGAGAGCCTTTGATGGTTGAATCCAACTTGAGATTAAACAAATTGCATTTAAATAAGAAATATGTGGCAACAGTTACAGTCTATCTGGGCCTCTATCATTTGCTGTCCTCCAGGTTCAGGTAGCTGGTGTGCTGTCACTAGGGCTTCTCCCTCACCAGCTTGCCTCTTCCCAAGTGTCTCCCTCTGGATTGTTTCAATCTGTTGCCTCTGTGCTTTGTAAGACTGGGTTTATTTCTTCCCACCCAGTGCTTCGTGCAGTGGAGCCTGGCATGCTACCTTATGTGATGATGATCATCATAGCAGTACACGGTTGCATCCTTGTGGTGTGTTTTGCCACATCTCTGATCAACTTAGTTTTTGTTTAGGGTGGATTTTTTTTGAATTATTTTTTATCTCTGATGCTTTGCAGTCTGCGACTGGAAAGCTAAATACTTGTTTCCCTTGGACTCTTTTCTGTTGTTCAATTGTGAATCTGATGGATGGAAAGAGTCTTTTGGATTATACTCATAGTTTAATGATATATTCCTCTACATGGCGGTGCCTGACAAAATCCTGGAGGGATAGTTAGCTGTCAGTGATCTGCTTCTGCAGGTTCAAAGTCCCTGCTTTGTTTGCTGCCAGTTGATTGTCTTCAATAGGCTACACTTCTAAATGGCTTGTCCGATTTGGTCCCAGCCCTCCCCTCTGCTTTCTTGTTTGGGTAGCATTAAATTCAGAGCTGATAAGGGGCTGTTTTTAAGTCTTACCTTTGGTAGCACTGGCAGAGATGCAAGCTCATGAGATTCGTGCTAGCTGTCTCAGGACAGAGCTTGCTTTTTGCAAGGGTAGGAATTCATCTGCACAGCATCGTGCAAGGCAACAGTACATTCTGTCCGTGGAGTCTTTGTGCCTTTCTCTGATGCATCATGTATGAGCTGTAAGGAAAACGGGAGCGCTGGACTGTGTGAGCCAATAACTTCTTCTGATGTTGCAACTCTGTCTTGTTTTGCTCTGTTTTGTTTTATTTCTTTTTAGGGAGGAACGTGCCTCTAGTCACCTTCCACCCATATAAGATTGTGAGGGGTTTTTTTGTTGGCTTTTTCTGTTGGGAAGATGGGAGAAATCAGAAAATTCAAACTGATGAAAAATCTGCTGGGATTCCAAAATCACTCAAAAACATGACATTACTTACTAATTGGGTGTGGTTAGTTGGGAAATCTGACTTTAAAATTATGTTTCCCAGGGAACTATACCTGTTCTCAGTGTTATCCAGTAACAAAGACTGTTTTTCATTCGGGAAAGCAGTCTTGCTTTGAATGAGATGGGTCTTCTCACAAAGCATCCATGACTTGGAATCTTCAGAACTTGTAGTTTGCAAATGGAGCAGTGCAGAGGAAGCAAGGTCTGCAAGGACAGAGAGCTGTTTGGTGTTTTTCTTGGAAAGCCATCTTCAGATTGTGGTCATATGGATTTGCATCTAAATCCACATTCATTCCTGTTACGCTTTCAGTTAGGTCATACAGATGACATGATTCTCTTTCAGTTACCAGGTGAAATCAATTACTAGGTATTGACAGACTTGCTGTAATCTGTCTCCAATAACTTATAGATCTGTAACTGTCATGGAGTGTTTGGGCAGTTATTCCTGATGAGTTTACGTAGCAGGCTTGTAGATTTGCCTCTAAAGTGCATCTGGGTCGATGCAAGCTTGCTTTATGCACTTGTGCATTCTTGCTGAAATCATAAAGCAACCTAAAAATTGACTAAAACAGGTGTGGACTATGCTGTGTTCAAGCCTTCCATTTCTCATCCGACATGTTACTGCACAACTTCCTTTGGCTTGCATGTCAACTGGGATGCGGTCTTCCATTCTTCTCTTGGGGGGTAGGAGATACAAAATGAAAGATTTAAATTTCTGTAAGAGGGATAGGAAGGACTGCTGTTAGCATTTCCCAAACTCATTGCAAACCTTCCTCCCTTTCTAAACATTGCTCTGCAGAATGGTTGTCTTCCCCTAACCACTGCAGTTGCGTAGCTTCAGGGCTGCTGACAAGCATGAGAAAAAGTGATGGAATACCCCAAGCCTGGGATGGGCTTGTTGCTCTTCCTAGCAGAGTAGATGCCACAGCATTGACCTCAGCAGCTGCCTGGGGGTGAGGTGCTGCGTTTTGGAGCTGAGGACATCTCAATGGCCTGATGGCTGCAGCAGCGGCACTGCTATGTTCCTCAGAGTGGTTCTTGACAAGCTGTTTCCCACGGTATGTAGGAAAATCAAGTTCCCAGTTCAGTAAGGCACTTGAGTGAGTGCATAACCTCTAGCACGTGAATATTCCCTGTGAAATCTATTGGGTTCTGTTGGAGTCAGCAAGGCTGCTCCCATCCTTAAAGGTAGGCATCTGCTTAAACACCTTGCTGAATCATGTCTTGACTTTGAGAGTAGGCTCGGGAGAAACCACATCAGTTGACTCAAGGACTGTGCTTAGCTAGATCATTGAAGATGGAAGGAGAGGGCTGGGA
The DNA here is from genome assembly GCF_000700745.2 of Antrostomus carolinensis. NCBI lineage: Eukaryota > Metazoa > Chordata > Aves > Caprimulgiformes > Caprimulgidae > Antrostomus > Antrostomus carolinensis. The sequence goes on along the minus strand of NW_010340714.1, from coordinate 38,539 downwards.
GAGAGGAGGATCTGGATAAAATACAGATCCCAGAACCTTGCAAATGTTGGTGATCGTTAGTGACTGTGTTCTTGTCTGACTTACTTGCCATTCATCCCCAAAGCTTAATTGTGTGAATAAAAGATTTAAAGGTTTGACGTAGTCACCATTCATCCGAAGTATGCTGGAGCTGCTGTTATGCTTTATTGATCTAGCTTAGATCTGAGTTACTGCATCTTTGTGTTCTCAGTAAAACTATGACTTGCTCAGTTAGGTGTGATTTTTGTCTTTCCTAATCCTTATGTTTTCTCTGTGACTCAGAAGTAGAGTATGGCCTCATTGGGTCAGTAAATCCAGAAAACAGAAGGATGTTTGTAGAAATGGTTTGGTTCAGTTTGAATTCCCTGTCTTGTAGGAGGAGGAGGAGACGACCCTTATCAGATGGTCCTCATACAGAGGAAGAAAATTTGTACCTGCTCGACATCTTAATGTAGTTTGTTAGCTCTCTCACCAGCTAGTCTGTCCTGGCCAGAAAAGCTTTGCTGGCTTTTCACTTTAATTATCAATGAAATGCTCTGCAAGCAGGAGAACAGTATTTGCATAGATGTAATTCTGGAAATTGAGCGTAATGTGATCAGGAAATGGGACAGGCCCTGGCTGTTATCATGGAAGAGACTTGCTGGTACCTGCACTTTGTTTCAAATGTAATAAGATCTGACTCAGGTAAGTTTCCTGGACGTTAATAGAGAAAACTCAGTGCTCTTTTGGCAAGGGACTCACGCTAACCTTTCTGCACAGGAACAAAAGAGATTTCTTGTAAATTCGTAAATCTGTTCTGAAAGGGCTGTCCACAGCACGCTGAAGATTTAGAGGGAAATGGTCTCTCTTGGAGCAGAAAGGCAGGGGCGTGTGTGTGTGTGTGCAGGACTTTCTTTTTCTGAGATAGAAGCCAAGGAACAAGGCGCTTGTGTGCACTGCCAGTGAAATCTCAGCGGGAAGACATGATGCTACTTGCAAGGTATGCAGAAGACAAGACCAGAGGCGCCGCACTGCTTGATTACTGTCAAAGGCTCAGTTGGAACTTGCCTTTGCTCTTTCGCCTGCAGCATTTATGTAGAAATTGAGGACGCTGCTGCTTGCTTCCAAAGCTTTGCCTTGATGGGTCCTACCCACATCTTAGGCGGGGAGGAAGAGGGGGGGGCTCAGAGCCTATGAAGTAAACAGGAAAATTACTCACCTTAATGATGCATTTCACTGGCACTGCCACATTGAGAGCCTGTCAGATTTAATACTTTTTGTCTTTCCTCCCATCGCCTCTCATAGGTGTGATTAATACTTTATTAGAAGGATGAAGTAGAGAGGTGTCTGTACTTTCCCTCAGGTGGAATAAACGAGGAGGAGAGAGGAGGCAAGTAGTAGAGAGAGGGGATTGCCTTTTTCCATCAGAGCTATTTGGTCTTTGTCAAGAGCGCAAATACAGAAGAGCGCTCATTGACTGACTTGGCTGGTGGCTCCTTATTCTATCAGAGCATTCAGGTTCACAGCTGAGACCCTTGGCATCCTGGTTAGCTGCCAGCCCTGCTCCACAGAGTGCAGTGGCCAGTTCTTCACTCAAGGCCACTAAGGGAGCAGTCCTGCACTTGGTCACAGCATGACATTGAGGTAGGCATGCCCAGCCAAGAAAACACCCTCTCAGTCATCAACCTGCTCAAACTGTCCTTTGTAGAGGCAGAGTGTTTTGCTCTCTGCTCAGTAAAGACCTAATGTGTTTTGGCTGTGGATTTTAGTAGAGGTAACAAACCCCATGTTTCACAGGGGGTAGTGTTAGATATTTCCGTTTTCCAAGCTGGCCTGGGCTGTGGTGTTCCAGAGCTCTCACAATGGCTCTGTCTGACCTGTGTCTTTGGATGGAAACTTTGGATGAAGAAAAGAGCTACAGAGGGCTACCATGGGAGAGCTCTGAGCTGTCACTTGCGCAAATTCAGGACCTGAAGTGCTCCACCTCCTGAGACAGGAGCGCTCAAGTCAGACCCGACAGCTTTCCCTCTGGATGAATGTTACTGAAAACTGCCCCCTTTGAAACAGATCTAACATCCCTTTTTTGTGTTGAACTACACTGTCTGGGGGTGTCCTGCAGTTTGGGTCAGTAATGCAGTCACCGGCAGGAGGGTGATTGCTCAGCTGTCTGGAGTGAATAGAGAAGCTGATCTTCAATGGGAATTCTAGGGGAATGAAAGAGGTATCTGTCCCAGCTCTGTGTACAAGGTGTAATAGGTAATGGAAGTCCATCTATGCCTTCAGTATCACTTTAGGAAGACAAGGAAAATACAAATAATAGCTATGTGAACTTCTTCAGGGGTTATTTTTCCTTTGAGAACTCTGAATCATAACCATAAGTCAAGAAAGAAGGAACAGGAAAGAAAATGTATCTGGGCAAAGGTGTTATGTATGAGAGGTCAGAAGACATTAAACGTACTTTTAGCTTTGAATCACTTGAATTTTTTCTCCTGTAGCTCCCTGTCAGAATGAGAGCATGCAGAGATGACCAGCTTGCATCTCCTCTGAGCCCATCAGTGACCCAAGCATGGAGACGGGTCCATATTTAATACCTATACACTTATCCTCACAGTATGCTGACCCTGTGGCAATTTCCAAGTAGGTCAGCCCTTTTGCATGATCCAGAATTTGGGTGGAAATTTGTCATTATTTAGCAAAGTGTCCTGCTTTCCAGAGTGTTGAATGGCTGGTGCAGTCTGTGGCAGACGGCCCGGTATCTCCAGGTCTGACTCTGCCCCTAAATTGCAGACGTGGGACGTTGCTGATTGAAAAGACTACATTGCCAGAACAACTTCAACTTCATTGTGTTCTTTTTCCTTTTAAAACTTTTTTTTCTTGTCCAGTTTGGCTTCCCTCTGCTGTAACAGATACTGTACTAACAACTCATTTACTTTCCTCTGTGATATCCATGAAATCCCTTTATTTGCAGGTGTGGGAACTGACAAGAGTTTTAGACTGAGGTCCTAATGTCTGGCATTTCCTTGTACCCTCCTTCCTCCCCTTGATCTTCATCTGGTGTGGAGCTGTCTGAACCTGTGACTGTATCCCAAATTGCTGAGGACCCAAAGCATATGTCTACTCCATAGGGGGCTGCAAGGCTTGATCTGCTTGTCTGTGACTTACAGCAGACTCATGTTGATGAAACCAGGTTGGATTTGGTGGAAGCAGGCTTATTTCAGAGAGCTTTAGGGTTTTTGCTATGCCATTTGCTTATCTTAATTGAGCATGTAGAGAAGCAGTCAGTAGGGACAACCTCTACGTGCTGCTGTGGTTCTTCACTCCTTAT
>NW_010340714.1:9070-35190 GCF_000700745.2 Antrostomus carolinensis | reverse complement strand
AAAAGTGACTGGGAGATGCACTAAAGGTTGGTGTCTGATTACTCCAGACAGTGTTTCCTCTGGTTAGAGTTTTCGGAGTTTGGCTGGTAGGATGGAGCATGCTGGAACATGTGAACTCGAAACAACTGAGATCTGGGAGGCTAATAGGAAGCAAACGGCAGCCTTCCTCTTTGTCTGAACCTGAGCCAGATGATTGTAAGAAGGCTTAATCCCCCCATGCCAAGCTAGGAGGAGGTTTGAAATGGCCAACCTGGGCTTTGCTTAAAGCAGTCATGAGCAGACCGTTCTGATGCTCAGTGTCTTGAGGCGTGTGAGTCAGGAGTAGTATGTGGTGGGGTAGGTTTGTTGTCAGGAGCCCAAGTATGTTATTTCCAGTTCATTTCTGGAGTCCTTTATAAAAAACTTCTGTTTTCCTTTAAAATACAAGTTGAATCAGACCGTTCTTTTCAAATTCTATTGGCTCACTAATGTTCAATAATTAAAGCAGATGTTTTTCAAATCCAATTTTAACTAATGTTTTAGCCTGACTTTGTTCACTCCTCACTATTGTGCCAAATTTTAACGCTTCCTCAGCTTTAGGTAAGCTTGGGTAGCATGAGAGTGGACTTCCTACAGCGTGTGTTTCTTAGTGTTACATCTTCTTTGGCATTCAAACAGGTTGCTTATGATGATCTGTACTGGTAATACAGAAGTCACTGGGAGACCTAGATATCAGCTTGAGAGGCTGAAAGTTGAGCAAGATAAAAAGAGCCTGTGTCCAGCCCTCTCATGCACATACACACGAAAAACAAACAAACAAACCCGACCAACAAAACAAAACCAAACCCAAAAAACTCCCAATGCTTGGAGCATACAATGCGGCGTGCAGCCCCATGCATGGGAGGCTTTATTTGCAAAATAATCCTAAAGAAAAGTCCTCCAAGGAAGGAGTTACCACACTGTAAATTTGCTGTGTTAATGTCACTCACAAAAATAACCTCACAGGGATGAGCAGAGTCGCGAGCTGGGAGACACTGATGCTGTGTACATCAGTGCAGCGTGCAGAGCCTGGTACGTTCGCAAGGCGCGTGTGCTTTGGCCAGTTGCATTGCATCAGAGGGAACCATGCTGGGATTGTTGGGATAAGTCTGGGGTGTTTTGTGCCTACGTGTAAACCTGTCTTTGCAAGAAGGTATCTGAGAGTGTACCTCAGATTTTGGGTGATAACATAAAATAAATGTTCCCTGTGGAAGCTACTTAATTCAGTGAAAATTCTCACGTTATTTTGTAACGTGGGATCCCACTGTCAGTGGGCACTTACTGCAACCTGCAAGGGAAGATGATGTTCAGCACTGGCTCAGCTTTGGTTTTCAGCACATTCTCTCTAGTTTCATACCTTCACCTCACTTCAAAAATTTCCTGTGCGAAGTAGCCTATCAGAAATGCAAATTACTAGACATTGTTAGCATCTGAAACTTATTTGGTATTGCTAAAGTTTCAGTTTAGAAATTGGCAGAGAAACTGGGTATGATACACAAGCAGAGTGTCAGCTGGGTACATGAGGAAAGGTCATTTGACTGCAGGAATCTTTGGGTTTTAAATAAATTAATTTCAAAAAGATTTTAAAAATAAAACAGGGTAGCAAAGGAAGAGAACTTAAATAACAAAGTCACATAGTGAAGCCTTCCTTTATAGCCATCACTTTGTATAAAAAAAAAGTGTAAAACTAATTCCCAGCTTGCCTTTAAAGTTTTCCATCAGTGTTTTTTTCTCTTGAAACAGGATACTTTTCTGTTAATTCTTTTTTGTTATTGTTGTTGTTTAAAAATGTGTTTCCAAGACAAACCTGAAGAGGTCTTCATTTGTTGATGAAAAGTAAAAGCCCGTGAGTTTAAAGTTTTCAAATTTACAACTGTTTCACAGTGCAAAAGTAGTCTGGGAAAATACCAGTGTTACTTCTGTTATCATTGTGGCTTTGCTGGCAACATTAGTTAGGAGTATTCCTAAAGCAGATAATACATCCTGATTAAGGTAATTTCAAATTAAAATCTCTGGAGAGCCTCAAGTGAGATGCTGAAGTATTGTCACATGAATGAATGGTCTCATTTTCCTGAAGATGGGAGAATCTAGCCGATGGTCTGAATTCAATATTTTGGGGGATTCTAGGGGGTCTCCAACAGCATGATCACCTGTGCATGTCCCTGTGCACCCTATTCTCAGCCTGCTTCAGCCCCGTCCTCTGAGACGGGGTGCGTTGGGGGCGCGTGGCTGGGGATGGACGTTTGTGGGGTGGTGGTGGGGGTCTGGACGGGAGCGCAGTGCAGAGGAAATCGCAGGGGTTTGTACGTGGAGGGGAGAACATGGAGCTGGCTCTCTCTGCCAAAGTGAGTAGGTGGTTGTGCACACAGTTCCACATCTGCCAGAGGGGAAAAAACTGCTTTTCTTTCCCTTTGCATCACACGATAGCACAAGGCAGGAGCTGTGCCAGCTCAGCCGAGCGTAAGCGTCCTTCTTCAGCGATGTGGTGGGCAGCACCGCTTCTCCCAAATCCCTGCCCATGGGCTGAGCCCTGTGGTTTGCCACAGCCGGTGAGGAGAGGCGAGCCGGGCCGCACGCAGGGAGGGGATCCGGCACACCAGGCACCGTCCCGCTGAATCCTTGTCCGCAGGCTATGTTTCTCTCTTCTCCTCCCTGCCACCCCTCCCCTTCCCCGTTTACCTAAGCAGGTCAACATGCATACATATATATATTTATTTTATTTTATTTTATTTTTTTCCTGTGAAGGTATCCAAGGTGCGGTACCAGCTGCCATTGGTGTCCAGTCTGGTGCTGGGAATGCTGCCTGCCCCAGGACAGCATGGAGCTGCACCCATACACTCCTCGATGCTTCTCCCATTTCTTTTACAATTTTCATGGTGCTGCCCATCCCCACACAGCTCATGGATTGTGTCCCCCTCCGCCGTCCCCTCCATGCTGCTGGCTGGGGGGACACGGGGGCCCACCTGCCTGGTGTCAACATCTCAGAGGGTGAGGCCAGGGAGGAATGTGCCGCTCCCAGCCCGGCGCAGGTAATTAATCCCTGCGACTGACAGGTGGCAACAGGCGGCCTTTGGCTGCGGCTCCTGGGGAAAAGCGCTGGGAGGAAGGATTTTAATAGCTCATCAGCACCCTTCGTGCGCGCCTGGCGAGGCGCGGGACACGCGCAGCAGGGACGGGGAGGGGCAGAGAAGCTCAAGGGGAAGATGAAGTTTCTGCAAAGGCAGATGCCCTTGGGTGAATCGCTGCCCTTCCCCAAGGGGAAAAGAGGATGACATGGTTTCTCCTTTGTCCTAAGGCAGAGAAGTTTGGTAAATGTCTGCAAAGCGCTTGGGGCTGCATCAGTGTCCCCTCCTGCTCCCATCTTCCATGTCTGTCATTGGGTGGTTTCCCCTTTGGGTGGAGGATGCTCTCAGGCACATCTTGCTGGTGCAGTGGGCTGTGAGTCTGGGGGCTGTCGTCATGCGTGGTGGCTCTAGGCACATTGGGGCTGATGATTACTGGACTTATCTGTAATGCCTGTGGTTTGAATGTCTGCTACATCTGCTAGCAGCAAGCTCTCTGATGAGATAAAGGACCTCAAACTGGAGCCACAACAAGTCAACTAGTAAGCGGTGGGGTTAAAGTTATGCTGAGCAGAAGGTTAAATCTGGCAGGAGACATCCATTCCATAGAGCTTTTCTTGAGCTTCCCTGCTGAGCGTCCTCTGGGTACAAGTCAGTTCCTAATAATGCATGTGCATGTGCACACACGTGTATCCGGTGTCCTCCCTTATGCCCTCAACAGATTTTTGTGAATGAAAAGCTAAATCACTTCATTAGGGGAAAAAACACTTAAGGTGCATGCATAAATCGTTTTTATTATTTTATTTTTTTGTTCTTAGTAGGTGACTTCCTTTCTTCTCACTGCTGCTTTTCTCCTAAATGAATAAACCTTATGCAGGTGATTTTCTATTTCTTTACAACTTCTTGTTCTCATCTGCAAATTCTTTGGTGCAAGTAAATGTTGCTTTCCCACTCTTCTAACCTGTTGGTTTTTTCCCCTTCTTGGAGTTGGTTTGATAGGGAGAAAGCATAGCTGACCGACGGCTTTGAAAACATCAAGTAAAATGAATGTAGTGTTTAACTGAGTTGAACTAAAACGTGACTTCTTGAAAGAAGTTTGCAAAAGATTTGAAAGACCTGTTGATCTGAGCAGAAGAGGCTCAGGGAACTGTCACACCGTAAGCCAGCCTCTGGGATCACGTTCAGGTTGACATCCATCAGCATTCGCAGAGCTGGCTGAACCCCGCTCCTTTTAAAGACTTAGGAACTGTAATCCCTCAGCTAGATTGGATGGTAAGACTGATATTAGAGGTAGATTTCCAAAGTAGTGCTCGGGGGATTTTGCTGCATCACGAGTTTTTCAGGGGTTTTGAATGGTTTTAGAGATTTTTTTGAGTTTTGCAGGTTTTTGATGCTCGGTGAAAAGCCTTTGCAACTTGTATTGCACCCAGCACTTATTCCCAGGAGACTTCTCTCCTTTTTAGCAAAAATTCTTCATTTGAGAGATGAAAAGTGTGGGTTGGTGGGGTGTTTTTTTTGGTTGTTTTTTTTTTTTTCTTCTTTAAACCCTTTGTTGACACACCTTCTGGAGAAGGGGCTAGCTGAGAAATCAGACAGGTGTTGCCTGATGGTAGCTGGCGTGTGCGTATTGTGATACTGAATTACCAGCCAAGGTGCCAAGAGTGGGTAATACAGTACGTCTGCACAGGCAGGTGGGCAGGGCAGGGCTGCAGGCACTGGAATGTTTTCTTCTTTGCTTTTAAAGCATATTATTAAGCAAAAAGCGAAAATCACTGATGTTCTTAGCGATCTCTTGAAGTCTGCTTACTTGGGCATGATGTGCAGCACTCGAACCCCAGAGAAAAGTTCGAGCCAAAGCTCTTTCCTCTCCCTCTCAAACAAGTAACACGTCTCCAGGCTCTGCTCTTTTGTTTTAAATAACTTTCTGGTCCATAGATCTGGTAGAAGTGGTGTTTACACTCCTTGGGCTGTTGGCACAGCTTTTGTTCCTGCTGCTAGATTTTGACTACTGTCATCTTGCTAAAGGACAGGTTTGTTGACTGGGTCAAACTCACTTTTGGTATATTTTTTGCTCTTAATTATTTTAACTTTTCTACACTAGCAAGTAACAGAAGTGAGTTGATTAATAGTCGTGCTCTAGCTTTCTGGGAATTGCTAGTTGCATGATCTTAACTCTCATACAGTGAGCGTTTGTCGCAGTGGTGGGCAGGGTGACTGTCACCTTTTGTGAGGTAGGACCGTTTGGGGACTGCTGGGGAGAGGCACCTATGCCAAGAGGGGTGAACCTTGCTTGCAGGCACTCTCTGAATGCACAGACAGCTCCTGCCTCAGGGTTTTTTTCTGATGCTTATTTGCTTTGAAATCTATATACAATATCCTGTCTTGCTCCCTGGATATAGCGATTATCACCAGTCCAGTACAAAGTTGCCATGACCTAGTTGTTCACATCTATTTATGCCAATAGATGGCTGGGCATCAGGTTACCCACGGTTGCAGCAAAGTTGGCGGGGTGGGAAACTCAAGCCCCTTACTGTTTGACAGCAGGTACCCTGTGGACAGATTTACACCAGTGTTAAATGACCGGCTGCTGAGCGATTGCACGCTCACGGGCGGCTGTGCCTGAGGTAGATGTGAAATCATGGCGATGTGCCACAGCCCTGAGCCCTCTGTAGTGCCCATGAGGCTTGAACTCCTCTTGCAGTCGGGTGACAAAAAGGCAGCACAGGCTTCCTGCTGTCCTGTCCACCTCTGCTGGGTGCTGCTGCTTGCCTCCCCATGCCCTGACCATGTCCCAGAGCAGACGTGGGCTACTGGGCACCCTCCTTCTCTGAACATGACAAGTTCAAGGTGTTCGCCAGAGTCTGGAGCTCTTCAGTCCGCCCTGTTTGGTGACCATATATATGTCTCTGTTGGACAGCCTTGTTGATCATAACCTGTTAGCCCTTGGCTGTTTGCTTGCTGTGAATTGAAGCTGCAGGTCTGATGCCTTCCTTGCTGCTTGTAGCCAAAGGGATCTGACAGTTGGGGTGCTGAAAGGTGGACGAGGAGCAGATTCCTTCCGTTGCTGGTAGAAGGGCCACATTGTTTGACTTGGAGCCTTAGTATTCATGTTGGTATTGGGCACCTCTCCTGTCCTTCCAAAAGCAGTGATTTCTTTTTTTTTTCCCTTCTTGTAACCTCAGCATTCTGTCTTTGAAGATATTATACATAAAATTGCAGTCAACACCACCACTTCTGATCCATGACCAAGGGGTGTGTATCTCCTTCCATTTGTTCAATTCTCCGAATGCCTGCAGACACTGGACACGTCGGCTCCTGGCGTGTGTTCTGCCTTCCCCGTGCCATCACATTTCCATATTTATGCTTTCATTTCAGCCCATTGCCTTTGGGTGCCCAATTTCTTTACAATTCAATGATGTTAAGGCATTCAAGTGATTACTTAGCTTCTTGAGATTTTTGAGGCTTTCTGTCCTTGAAACCTTCACGGTGCTGTTGGCAAACTGATGTGTTGACGGAAACAATGCTTTCTAAATTTTCTTCCTGTTTCAAATATAAATGATTCTTTTCCTACCTCTTGAGATGAAAAGACAACATAGTGAGCTCACTCTTACCTTCAGTAAGGAATTGCTTTTTAATTAAAAAACAATAAGGAATTTCAGGTTAAAAAGATGTATGATATAAATCACCATCTAGATCTGTTTCGCAACTTTTTTTTGTAATTGTTTGGCATGTTCCCCATTTCCGCGGGCTGGGTAAATCCTTTGTGGGTTTAATCTCTAGCCTGCAGGCACATAAAATACATTGCACAATTTGGCCTTTGCATTTTGAAGACTTTTTTTTTTCCTTAGCTTAAATACCTGTAGCATCTTCTCTGCCATATGGAAGGGTGGTGTTGAATGAGGAGAGAAGGGGCCAGTTTGGCTTATTTTTAATCCCTCTCTCCTTCCCAGTGTCTCTCTCCCAACTTTGGTTTTTCCTATGTTAGCAACATGTGCACTTTGAAATGCAAATAATCCCTGAATATCGCTAGCTAATCCTTCTGTTGCCACGTCACTCGCCACCCACCCATGCGTGTGCCTGCTCTTCCCATCCTGGCAGGGTGGATGGCCAAGTTGTGCTCTCGACCTGTATGAACCTGTTGGTGCTCTGTTTGAACAGTTGGGACCGGGGCTGTGTCGGCCACGGCTGCTGGAGATGTTTTTTGAGAAAAAAACCACCTTGGGGCTTTCACTTTTCTTTCTCTGCAAGAACCGAAGAGATGGAAGTGGGGAAATGCCAGCAATTCCTGTGGGTTACGTGGTTAGAGTTACTGGGAGAACTCTGAGCTCGCGCATGTCTGAGCACCAGGAGAAAACTGAATGTCTCTGGAGAGGGCTACTGATGAAAACTGCCATATTTTGAAAGAACTTGTACAGCAGAACAGACTGGAGAGTCTCCTTCATGAAGGACCTCTAGAAAAATGGGTTCAGGTTACATTGCTAAGCATGTGCCCTTATTTCACTGAGAGTTTTTGAAAGAAACCGATGACTTCAGCCCATGCCTCGATGTTTTGCTGAGTAAAGGTTTCCAGGTGTGAACCTTTACACTGCTTAACACCTGCTACACTGTTGTTATTGCTTTAGTGGGGAGCATTTTAAAAGAGGGAATCTAATATGCTCCAAACTAGCACAGTGAATAAGAGCATCTCCTGCTTCAGGTATTTGTTGCATGGTCACAACCTCCCTTTTGGAGCCAGCTGCTTGGTTGTGCTCTGGGTCTCACAGTGGACCTGGTCTTTGGGCTATTCAGTCCTTCTGACATTTTTTTATTTAAAAAAAAAAAAAAAAAAAATCCTTCTTTTTTTTTTTAACCTCTTTTGTGGACATAATGTTTTGAGTTTAGAAGTGCAGAGATTGCTGCAGAGGTGTGAGATGCTTTTGGAAGATGACTGAAATGTCAGATTTTAGTACAACTCCCAGATTTGTTGGGGACTTGCTTTCAAGTACTGTTCGATTCCAAGGTTCACTTTTTTATTTCATCCCTCTACAAAAGTAGGAGGGCTTCTTACAAAACAGGATGAAACACTTTGTGTGTGGTTTCCAGTGCTTTCAGGATTATACAGTGTTGTGAAAAGAATAGTGTCCGTTTTGTTAGGTGGGTAATGTGGAAGAGGGGGTGTTTTACATGAGCAAATACAGCCTTTATTTCTCTTGGGCACACCAAGAGAAATAAAGACTGTATTTGTTCATGTAAAAGTAGTGCTCTTTATCTGAAGACTTTTTTGCCTTTGGGAAGACTAAAATGTAGATTTATACTCTGCTATTCTAAAACAGGTAAAGGTCTGGGGTTTTTGCCACTTGTCTGGATACGTAGCTGTTGTATGAACAAATGCAATGCATGTGCAGTAGCTGGTGCATTCAGCTTCATGTACAACCCATCTGCATCCTTCTGGCATGCCTCCACCCCTAGCTGCATGTCCTGACTCTCTCTTGCTCTTTTCCCCCATCCAGTATTCCACCGAACTGAAAAAACTGTACTGCCAGATTGCCAAGACATGTCCCATCCAGATCAAAGTGATGACCCCACCGCCTCAGGGAGCTGTCATCAGGGCTATGCCAGTCTACAAGAAAGCTGAACATGTCACCGAAGTGGTCAAACGCTGCCCAAACCACGAGCTGAGCCGGGAGTTCAATGAGGGTAAGGAGGGCAGTGCTTTGCTGGCAGTCCCTCTCCAAAGTTGCTTGACTGAAGAGTGGTCAGTGCAGGGATTTGGTGGCAGCTTCACAGCAAACCCTCTGGAAGCAGACCTCCCTGCAATGTCTTGTGCAGCTTCTTATTTCCCGTGCTTAGCAGCAAGATTCATACTATACTTTAGCTGTCCCTGTGCAAGCACGTCCTTGGGAAGAAAGTACTGAAATAAGTCTCATGCCTGCCCAGGTTGGATGGATGTCTGTCCCCATGGCAGGCAGTGCCCTTCTGGCAGCCTTTCCCTGCTCCGCTTTTGCTCCCGCGATGAGAAGCAGCTGTTCTCGTGCTCAGGAATGAGCTTCCACGTCGCTGGGACAGGGATCTAGTAACAGGATGCAATATCATCTCCAGTCCTTAATCCACGCCTCAAAGACGGCGGGGCTGTTTATCTCTAGCAGGATAACACTAAGTGCCAGCATCAACTGTAGGCAACCTTCCTGTACATTTAGCACTATCGGTTCAATATTAATGTTTTAATCTTTTACTTACTTCTCCTCATGTTAGTGAAGTAGCAGCTGTTTTAAAAATGTCCTGGGCTTTTCTGCAAACTCATGGGCTGGGCACTATTTTGTCTTGGCCACTTAAGTTCACATAAGTTCACATGAGCATCTGTTTTATTCTACGTGCATTATTTATCTCCTACTGTAAAAAAACCACCAGTTGGTGTCAGTTAGCAGGATGTCTCAGTTAGCTTGGATCCCTTTGCTGGTTACAATGCAGCCAGCTAGACAAGCCCAAAAATAAGCAAGGACTTGACAGTGTAAAATCAGAGTGAAGTGAGACAGTTCTTTGAAATAGTTTTTCATATTAGAAAGTGCTTTTTCAACAGAAATGGATTTTTTGAGGATTGATACCTGGTTCAGTGGTGGAGTTTTAGGAAAGAAAAAAACCTAAAATTTTTAATTCTTATTCTGAAATAATTATTTCTGTAGAAATACGCTGTATTTCAAGGAATAAATGAACATTTCAAACACACGATCTTTGAATGAACCCATAAAAGGCTTCTTTTCTCAGAATTTAGTTGTATGTCATAGAAACACTGAAGAAAATTTGCAGGAAGAAAACTATTTTTTTAAATTACTAGAAAGGGACATATAAACAAAGATCATGCTCCCTTCTGTAAGCAAACATGATTTTTTTAAGTTGACTGTTAATTAAATGTGTATTTCTCCTGCTGCTGGAATCTTTTTTTAGCTTCTTAGGATCAAGACTGATGGCAGGGAACAGAAGCAGGCTAGCAGTTGTTTGTGGAAAGAGTAGAGTTTGAGACTCATGGATTTGTGTTGTGTACACACTAGAGGGAGGAAAAGAGAGGCTTTCAGTTGGTGTGAAAATCCACATGGAGTTACCTGCTCAAAGAGTTGCTGTGAGCTGCCATGCAGCTGATATTTGGGCTTGCTCAGCCTGGGATCTTGGGAAGCCCATGTTCAATTTTACTCACAAGTGTCCAGCGTGAGCTTGAGAAAAGTCTGTGTTGCCTTGCGTGTCTGGCAGCGGGCAGAAGGGATGCTTCAAGGGCTGGGAGACGTGTTTCTGATAGACCTCTGGGGCCAGGTGTGTGGGTTTCCCTTGGTGGAAGATGTTGCTGCCTTCTGTGTGAGCTTGCTTCACTGAATGATGTCTGTTGTTTTTTTGCCTCCTTGCCCTTGCAGGGCAGATTGCACCTCCCAGCCACCTGATCAGGGTGGAAGGGAACAGCCATGCCCAGTATGTAGAAGACCCCATCACCGGGAGGCAGAGTGTGTTGGTCCCCTACGAGCCACCCCAGGTATGTTGTGAGCTTAGGGTTGTGACATCCCAAAGGGGTGGGGATTGTAACACTCATCAAAGGAGTTGAGAATTTGTGCTTTCCCTATCCTAATCACAATGAATTTCTTCTTCCTCTTTGTCAGAAGTGAGCTTTTAAACACTAGCTTTATCCGTTGAGAGCAGGAGTTCTTAATTTCTATTAAGGAAGCCTTGTGGTGGGGCTTATTTCATGCTAGTCTGGTTGTAGCACAGCTGTGGCGGTACAAGAGCAGAGCCTGGAAAAAGCAGAGCTTTCCACCACACCGTCTCTTATGCTCATCCTCTTTATCTCTTCCAGGTTGGTACAGAGTTCACAACAGTCTTGTACAACTTCATGTGTAACAGTAGCTGCGTGGGAGGGATGAACCGTCGCCCGATCCTCATCATTGTGACACTGGAAACCAGAGAGTAAGTAGTGCATCACAAGCATAGCCCTTTGCTTCTGAGGTGGCCTCCTGGCTCTTCTTCTGCTCAGGGCAGCATTGCAAGGTCCTTAGGGACAATTTAATGCAAAGGGCCATAGGATATTTTTAAATCTTTGCAGGCAGGAGTTGCCCAGCACCTGGGTTATCCTGACTGGGAAATGGGAGGTTTGGGTCTGTCTGTGCGTAGTCTGATGTGAGGGTGAAGGATGCTGCAGGCCTGCATCTGAGCTGCCAGCTGACGTTTCCTCTTTCACTTCTCTTCCCAGTGGGCAAGTCTTGGGCCGCCGATGTTTTGAAGCCCGCATTTGTGCTTGCCCAGGCAGAGATCGCAAAGCAGACGAGGACAGCATCCGCAAGCAGCAGGTCTCCGACAGCACAAAGAATGGTGATGGTACGAAGCGCCGTAAGTAGCTGGCAGAGCTGGGCAGATTGCAGATCGTGCTGTCACCGGGTGTGCGGCGGGGACGCAGCGGTGCTGTGCATGGGCTTGGAGGCAGGATGGTGTTAGATGTCTGTTCTCCCTGGGTGAATCAGCCTGAAAAGTTAGCTGGTGTTCACAAAACAGCATTTGACAATCTGGTTTGCGGGCTCCCTTGCAGCTCTGCCTGTGTTAGATTAACCCTGCCAGCAGTGACTGGAGGGGATGTTTGTTTGCCACCCTCAAGGTACATGGTTGGGACTCTGTAACCACTTTTTGAACCTTTTACTGCTTGTTTGGGACTGTGTTGCTGTTCTCTGTTCCTTCTAGCCTGTGTCTTGTGCTGTGGCATGTGTCTTCCAGCCACAGGGGTCTAGATAAGACTGCATGTAAACCCTGCTATGCATTGGAGGTGCTCTGGCAAGTGGACTCTCTCTGTGCTCCAAGAACTGCAACGTACTCATCAGACATGCAAGATGTGGAAACCCAGTTTTGGTTTCCCATGTATGCTCAGTGATGGCACTAGACTGCACAGCAAGGCAGCCGGTTTTAACAGGAGGCAGGTTGGAGGGGGGCTTCGTTTCCGCACTGGATTCTGCGTGCTCCCCACCTGTCATCTTGCCTTCGTGGATCACTGCTCTGCCAACAGCTTGTGAGCACTGTAATACCAAAACTCATAGTCTTTCCTGCAAAGAGCCAGTGCTTGTTCTAGATACAGCTTTTGCCATGTATCCAGCGCTCCTTGGCTGATGCGTTTCCTCAGGAGGTATGGCCACCCAACATCTGCAAAGTCATGTCCACCTTATGGAGCCAGGAGCTGCAAGCACAGTTCCGGAGTGGCTGAGGCAGAGACCCTTTCAGAGCACTGCGGATTTGAGCTGGCTGTGCACTCCATGTCTCTCTTTGTATTTCTCTTTTTTTCTTTTCTTTTTCTTCCTGTTTGGTGGGGATTTTGGGGGGTTTTTTTGTTTGGTTGGTTGTTTTTTTTAATGGGATGCTTTTGGGTTTTCTCTTCCAGCTTTTCGACAAGGAACTCATGGCATACAGATGACATCTATCAAAAAAAGACGATCCCCAGATGACGAGCTATTATACTTGCCGGTGAGTTCTCTCTGTCTTTACATTTAATGTGTGTTTAGTATCTTCCTCAGTGACTTGAAGAAAGTCAGCTGCTCACCTAGACCTCACAGAAAACTGAGGTGGGGATGGGATGTGGAAATTCTTTTTTAATCCCTAGAACTACCTATTTTAAATACATATTCCAGACAAAAAATGTGAGAAATCCCGTTAGCTGCTGACTGAGAGTGGCTTGTGCAAGGTGTATGAGAATATCCCAAGTGATCTGTCTGTCTTGGTGGAAACATTGTCTTGGAGACGTAACTGGGTTTCCTCCTCTGTCGTTTATTGGTCTGTGGCGCTTGAGCTTTCTTTAGAGATAATTGGGGTTGTCTTGCTGACAAAGGTGGATGTTTCTGTGACTTTTTTGCGTATTACCATCATCATGGAGTGATAGAAGTGAAATAAACTGTGTTAAGTGTAGGATCAGAAAGGGCAAGAAGTATCTGTAATTGGCCATTTAGCTGCTTCCCCTGAGCCACATTTAGTTGGATAAATCACAAACCATGGTATGCTTAGAGGAGAAGGGAGGTCCAAACCCAACGCTCAAATTCAAGTACTGTTTTTTTCCTCGAGGTATGTAAGATTCAACACCAAAATTAGTTAAATCTGGGGCAGGTAAAGACATTTTCTGTCTAACAGACTGGATCAGAGTATTGCTTTTAGTTGGCATATATTTGCATCGAGCCAGATGACAACCCCAAGATGTTAATTAACCTGCAGTGTCAGATTATTGCTATTCAACATTATCTGCTGGACCTTTAGCACAAGCTCAGCATTTTTATTGCGTGTGCATAAACAGAGTATTTGCATCCAACTCTGGTTATTTTACTTGACTTCATCTAAAACTCCCTAAGGTGGCTGTCACTCTAGATGCAGTCCTTTAAAGCTTTTCTTTTCCTCCTTTTCTTTTTCCCATGATCCAGGTGAGAGGACGGGAGACATATGAAATGCTACTAAAGATCAAAGAGTCCCTGGAACTTATGCAGTACCTTCCACAGCACACAATTGAGACCTACCGGCAGCAGCAACAGCAGCAGCACCAGCACTTGCTCCAGAAGCAGTGAGTATGAGTGTGCCTGCAGTGACCTGTGCGGTGAGGACAGTGTGAAGGGGGAGAGAGGAGAGAGACACAGAAGGCTTCTGCAGTTGTTCATAGGGATGTGGTGCTCAACCAAGGGCCAAGCACTCAGAGTACTGTGTTGGCAAAATCCCTTCCAACAGCATAGCTGCTTGTTATCCCCCTGGTCAGAGCTGGCAGAAGTTGATGCCAGGAGTTTGACTGAAGCCAAATTTCTGGACTAGAACTTTAGAAATTATGAGTTTGAGATTTAGATTTCATGAGCTGCACAATGGGACAAAGCAGTGCTTCTTCCCCAACTGCATGTCCTGACTGCTTGCAAGGTATGCTCTTCCCTCCTCTGTTCTGTGGGAACGTCAGCAAATGTGGAGCCATCTCCACACCTTCTCCAGGGTGTCCAGCTGAGCATCTTGCAAAAGCACGTGGAGCTGGGACTGCAAGCACTGGCTCGGCCAAGCACTCAGACTTCACTGCTGCACATCTCTGGTGCTGTTGGAGGGCTGGAGTCTCAGTGGAGTATAAATACTCTAGGTTCCTCAGCTATAGAGAAGCTGAAAGTTTGGTAGCAAGGATGAAACATGTTTTGTAACCTGTGGGCACTTCAAAGAAAGACTCTATGTGTACAATTTTAAAGTGTTTTTAAAAGCTCTGCCTTGTCACTTACTCTCCGCATTGCGCATGAGAAACTTTCCATCTGGGCAGACGTAGTCCCTATCTGAACTTGGCTGGCAGGGCTGCGCCAGGCGTACTTTGGGTGGTGTAAGTGGCAGGAGGATGGGAAGAAGAGGGGCCAAATAAGTGTCTGGTTTCCATTTTCCACTCCATTCCCAAAGCTTTGCAGTTATGGAGACTGGGTCAGAGAATGACGTCCCAGTCGGATCGTAAGCGGTGTCATTCATGGGCATTGCTTCACCTGCTGTATCGGGTGGCAGAAAATAGCCGCCCGGGCTGTAGGTAGCCACCAGCGGTAGTGCTTAGGATCTCGCGCGTTCCTGCTGGTAAGCTCACACGTCAAGAGGCTGTGGGTACAACTCATTCCTCTGCAGAGGTTAGCATGAGGCCAAGGCTCCACATAAGTCCCACTTGAGCCTATAGGGATTTATTTCGGTGCCTTGGCCTTGTCTCAGGACTTCTGCAATACCGTGGCTTTCTGCCAGATCACTGCATGTGTTCACATTTCGACCTGTGTGTTTTTAGTGTCAGCTGGAGTCTTGTGGAGGTGTGAAAAAAAGCCTTGTGCCAAAATGGCTGGAGCATCCAGGGGCTCTGGATTTTTTTTTTTTTTTTTTTTTTTTTTTTTTTGAGGCACATAATAATGAGAATTTTATCAGTCATCTGCACTGTTTCTATATACTGTGGCTTGTATTTACTAGCTGCTAGGCATTGTGGCCTTTGCATGCTTAGCTGTGTATCTTCAAAGCTTCACCTGAACTACAGCCATTTCAGCTGAGAAATGGTTTTGTAAGCACAAATGGATGGCAGCAGATGACAGCTTTCACTTGGTGCTGACAGTTGCTTTGCCATAATTACTGTTTTCATTCTTCCTGTATCAATAGGATGGGTTCCTGGCAACTGGGGCTGGTATTTGTGTTACCTTTAAGACCAGTGTGTATGAGTCCAGCCATTTAATTTAATTAAACTTCTTCTAGCATGTCTTGTGGCACTTGTCCAGTTATAGACTCATTTTTCTCAGCTGTTGAGTGTGCTTGGATACTGGGGAGAAAGATAAAGAGCTTTTAAGGATGCCAGGAGTGGGGAGAAAAATAACTTTCAGTGTTTGTCTAGAGCTGCTGCAGTTGTCTCGCCGACAGCCTGCCATCAAGCAGGGTCCTCTGTGCTGAAATGCATGTTCAAGCAATAGCTTCTTAGGGTGCAGTTGGGTTCTGGTACTTTTTCCTTGATAATTCAAGGTATGCCTTCATTTCTGAAGGAATGTATTCAGGGCCAAGGGGCATTTAGGCTGAAAAGGCTCATAGGTGCAATTGCACCCAAAAAAAGTATCGTAAAGGAGCTTCAGGTCTCAATGTGAGAATGGAGAAAAAAGACACTTTGTGGGAACTGGTTTGGGTAAGAGCAACCTTGCGTGCGAGCACGTTCAGCAAAATGCACGCTGCTGGGAGATGTCCTGCCACTGCTTCCTTGCCAGGCTGGCCAAACTCAGCAGCATGGTGACTCCTTTGTGCGTCTGTTCTGGCCTTAAAAGAAAATGCCTTTCACTTTATAAGTAGGGGTGTACTTTCAAAAGTCAGTCTCAGCTTGCTTTCATTCAAAGTGTATGTTAAAACTGGGAGCTAAGGAAGTATGTATGAAGTGACCAGGTTCGTATGTGCAGGAAGCTGTAGGTCCTACCAGGGCTCTGTGGGACCAGGAGGTTTGTCAATTGCCTTTGGCTCTTTATTCTCAAAACAGAGATGCATCCACATGTTCTCCTTAGTCAAACCTTGATGAAGGAATTGCTTGATTTTTCAGTTCACTTTCTGAGCAACTCTTAATGTAGAAAAGCTCTCTAGGTTTATGGGAAGAAGTTTCCCTTTAATTCCTACAATGTGGAAAGCTCCATCATTTTTGAAGAGTAGGAAGAGCAAGGATGAGATTATCATGGTGAAAGGTAACTTTAAAAAAATAAATCTGTTACTTTGGAAAACAACTGTATAATTGTTCTCCTGCACATACAGATCAGCATTGCTTTTGGCAGGCCAGCAGATGCAACTGTCTTACTGTTCTGGAATAAAAAGGACAAATCTGGTGACAAGCAGAAAGCTCTGTGATCCACAAGATGACCAAAAATACTACAATGCTCCTCATTATGCCAGACCTTGATCTTTCTCTGTCTCGTCTCCTCTCTCTGATTGCTCCTTTGTGCATGGTTTTCTCTTATTTACTGTTTTGCCAAATACCTTCATGATCATAGGTGGGAAGTTTTTTTTTCAGCTGCAGTTTTTGCTCTTCCTTTTTCACTGCCAGATCATGGGGCCCATATTTGAACAGCAGCACACATGTTTATTTAAAAGACTTCCTCTTTATGGTTTGCCACCGTTGATTAAAACACAGATTTACCAGAAGATCCCTGCTGCCAGAGATACCAGAGGTGGCCTGTGCCTTGTTGAGGAGGGAAAGTTTTTTCAATACTCTACTGTGAAATAGATTTACCACCAATATTCCCAGGGAGTATCTGTAGAGTCTCTAAGGGTTTCACTGGAAAGCACTTTTTCATATTCAACAAAATTTCCCATGGTGGGTTTCACCCTGCTGAGCACTGTTTTCAGAACAGTCTCTGTTTGAATTGGTGATAGCATGATTGAAGGGATTTCAGTCTTCCAGTAGCTACCAAGAAGGGGGCTCTTATGTCCCAGCAGGTTCTTATATCCCAGCAAAAGTTTCTCTCATATCAGCAGGGCTGCAGCTACCAGCCCATGGGCTGTCTTCCAGTCTAGTGAGCAGAACAGCTCGTTATCCAGACAAGAGGGAATTAACCTCACAAATGTGAGATATGACAGAGCCAAGCTATCCAGTGCCTGGAGTGCTTCAGCTGAGGTGGGAGCTGCAAAGATCCTGGTGCCTGCTGTTGTGGGGAGGGGGCTGGTGGGGAAGGTATTCTTCATGTCTCCACCTAATTATTCTCATATTTGGTGTGGAAGCTAATAGTGGATTTTTGCATGGTTTGGTTTTACACTGCTATGCTTGCATGTATTGTAAACTCCAGGCACTTGGATAACCTTCTCACTAGAGAATTGCCAAATTAAAGTAAGCAAGAAAAAGTGTGGGATTAGGTATAAAAAGATGTGCTGCGTTTGCTTTGCTGGCTCTGAGAGTGCAGTGCCTTCCACATCAACTGGTGGCCCCAGGGACCCCTCAGCTTTAGTGCAGAGGGTCCCCCAGCTTTGTTGAGATGTAATCAATATGGCCCTTTTACTGTAGGCACCATCCTCTCTCCCCCTACAACAGCTTCTGGTTTTTAAGTAACATAAGTTTAAATTGGGCTCAGTGGAAGCTGCTTCTCTCTTTTTTTTTTTTTTTCTTTTTTTCTTTCTTTTCCCCCCTTTGGATGAGCACTTTTTTCCTCTTGTCACTGCCTCTGGGAACAGTTTTGGAGCACCATGAGACTGGGACACAGAAATCAGATTTCCCTATCAACTAGTTATTTTCTTTTCCTTGCCAAGCACTCACTTGTGCCTGGGTTTTTCTGGCTTTCTAAATCTCCCTGTTGCATACCCTCACTGTGGGTGCTAAGACATCTGCTTTTCCCCTTCTTCAAAGCCCATACTGTGATCATGAAGGTGGAAAGTGACTGTTTATCTCATGGTGGCTGGTGAAGGGTCCTGTACATTCATCTTTTTCTTTTCTCTGGTTCCTTCTCTACAGTCTCCTTTCGGCCTGCTTCAGGAGTGAACTCACGGACTCAAGGAGAGACCCTCCCAAACAGACCGATGCCATCCTAAAACATTCCAGCCCCCCAAACCCATCAGTATATCCATAAAGAACTGAGCTGTTGGGGTGGCTTTGCCCAGCTGGCGGGACTAGGAACAGTGGGGCAAATACACAGCCTGATAACAACAGAGTAAACAGTGAGAGTAATCTCCTGAAGGGACTCAAACTTTGCAAAAACAACAGACACTTCTACAGACGTCTTAGCTGTAGCCTGTAGCAATGGGAGGTCAGGAACCAGAGTGTCGTCTGTCTTGGTGTAACGTTTTCTTCCAGGTTTTGTAACCTGTTCATACTCTTTCCTGTTACTTCTGTATTTGTGTAACTCGGCAGGGTTTCTCTGAGCAGGTCTCAATTTTAAAATGGCTTTTGTCTTGTTTAAATTAAAAATGTGTTCATGGGCTGGGAGGGGATGGAAGAGGGTGGGGTGTGTTGAAACAGTCTGTAATAGTCAATTCAGCCTGTTTTAATGCTGGTCATGCAGTAATAGTGCAAGTAGATGAAGTATTTGTACTGCTGGACAGAGGAAAGTAATAATTATATGGATTGGCACTGGTAAGAAATTTTTTTTTCCTGTAGATATGCTCACTAATTTGGCATCATGAATTGTTTCCCCTTTTTCTAATCATAATCCCCTCTATTTCTAATCACAAAGGGTCTGATCTAAAATACATCAAAAATGTAGAGAAGAGTGGGTGACTTTGACTTTGCACCAGCACCGCTGGCATTAATCCAACTTTGCTGAACCTAGAAAGGTCCCTACTGACTCTGTGGGCTGAGCTGCACAAGGTGAACATGAGGCTGGAGTCTTTCTGCGTAATGACATCTATTTGTGCCCAGTGTCCCTGTCCCCTTGCTGCTGAGGGTGTAAAGGGTGGAGTGTCCAAAATTGCTCATGTGAAAAGGGGTCAGAGCTTGCCCTTCCCTCGCAGACATTCAGCAGTTACTAGATGTTACTTTAGAGTTTTCATCAACCCTGCTATGTTTTACCCCACCTCTACAAACCTCACAGATCAAAGAAGAGTGGTGCCAGCATATTTTTGCACCTGACTCAGCCAAGTGGCCTCAGACCATGCCCACCTTGTCCATTAATCCTGCAACCAGTGGCTTTTGCTCATTGTGTCTGTGAAGTGCATCCTGGCTTAGCAATTTCTGGGCAGGAGACTGTTTCTCAGCAAGGACTTGTAAATCCTCACACTGCTTCTATCAAACTCTACCTCTAAAGGCTGTTTGTATGGGGCTTGACAAGGTAAATTTGAACTCTTTGGAAACTTAATCTCTGTATGTCAAGCCCAGACCGGCACAAAGGAGGAACAATCAACAGGCACGTAACATGCCATGGAATTAACCTGGCATTGCTGAGCATGGCACTAGATGTGGATACTGGTGATGAGGGAAGAGCTGTTTGAGGGTGGGCATGATGTGCTGTGGCTCTCCCCACTGAGACGTGCTCAGTTACCCTTACATGAAGAACAGCCCTTGATGCTTCTTGAGAAGTGTCTTCAACCCACACTCCTAGGCAGTGGCATCTCTCCTGAGGAACCACCTGATGTTGACAGCTGCAGGAAAAAGAAATGTGAAAAAGTTACTGAAGGTACACCAGGAACGGTGCTCCCTGTGGGCTGGTGTCTGCCCAGATCAGCATTGGCTGGGGACCACAGTTTGGTTGCAGATACCAGTGATCAGCAGCCCCTGAGAAACACAGGGGGCTGGAACAATACTGATGGGGACCTGTGTGCCTGCAGTGCAGTCCATGCTGGATTTATCTGGGGCAGGTGCAAACCCAGCTCTGACACACTTGTGGTTAGGCACAGCCTGAAGAGAAGGTGCCTCCCAAATGCAGAGTGGGCCTCCTGGCCACCCACCAAGGAAAAAAGCCTGATGCAGTGGGAGAAGACTCTTATCTCTGAACATAACATCATCCGCTTCCAGGCAGCAGAGCTGTGATCTGAGCAGGTGATGACTCGTAATAACATCTCCTTTGAGAGCCATATCCCATCTCTGGATATCTCTTTCGTTGCCTTAGCAAGACTTGTTCTACCATAGCGGTGTGGGGGAGGGCTGGTGGAGAAGAGCCCCAGAAATTGTGATTAAGTATAAATAATAAATAATTAAATACTAGCAGTGACTATTTCATACACTTGCAGCTCTACCATCGCTCCTTGTGTAAAACTAACTAAATTAAGTGCCTTTTTACTTTGCCTGGAAACTCCAGGAAGTACTTTGAGATCACAAAGCAGATAATTATTGCTCTCTTCCTTATTCTTTGAGATAAGAAAGGCAATAGTATTCCTTTCCATGTGAGAGGTGGGAATCAGAACTGCGAATGCAGCCCAGACACAGGATTATGCTTGGCACTGTCAGTCTGTCCTTTCAGTGAAGGCTTATTCCTGGATCTTGGTCTTGTCTGCTTGTGGATGGCAATACATAAACACTGCAACAGGGACACACTAATCTATACCTAGAGCTCTGCTCCAGGACCTGTCCACCAGCAAGTTTGAAGAGGCAGCCCACCAGAAGATATAAGGACCACACCAGGAGATTCCAGCTCATGCTCCAGTTGATCATCTGGTCAGATCACTGGGAAATCTCTTGTACTATTGTGGGCAATAGAGCACCTGGGACTTCCACCAAACACCAAATGTAAATTATTTGGATCCCATTGTCCTCTGGAAAGGCTTTCTGCTTTGTCTTCCTTACCTATAAGAGGATGATGATTGTGAAACTGGTCTTAATGGTGACTTGATTTGCTCTCCAGCTACTAGGTGTTTATCTTAGAAGGTGCATTTTTATTTTTATTTTTTTATCAAATAACCTGGAGGTGGAACCAATTAGAGTTGTTTTGTAGTCTGTCCTCTGCAGATAAAATAAGAAAACTTTTTCCCAACTGTCTTTTGATTGCTTCTTTGTCATCTCTGGGGCTTCAGAAAAGTAAGTATTTTCCTTTTAAGGAATAATCAAGTAGACAAATTGGGCTTTATCAGTCACATCATATCAGTCCATATCAACTAGTTGATGTATATCCACTCCCTGTATTACAGCTCCATTCTCTGGAGAGCAGATTGCACCGACCGCCTGCCTTGGGAAATTCCCGTACCTGAAATCCAAGGGGAGTCATGATCACCACCCTTGTCTCTGTGCTGTAGTTGCTGTCTGCCTAGTGGATGCCCCCTCCCTGGAGGCATTCAGGGCCAGGTTGGATGGGGCCCTGGGCAGCCTGATCTAGTGGTTGGCAACCCTGTCCACAGCAGGGGGGTTAGAACAAGGGTGATCTTTAAGGTCCCTTCCAACCCAAACCATTCTGTGATTCTAGTGACCATCAGGGCTTTTCCTTTCCATGCTCCCAGTTAGTTACTGAGCATACAAACCACTTTTGTGGTTGAAAAGATGCACTATTGCTTGCTTGAGAGTAGAAGCTCTTGGAGGTGTTGAGAGCAAGGGCATCTCTCTGCTTTTTAGTGTCCTACTTCACGGGCCTTCAAAGTGAATGAGTACCACTGAGCATCATGTGTGTCACTTGTGTGCCATTACCAGACTACATCAGTGACACTCCACTGTTAGGCAGTCCAGTGGGCAACCTTACTTGAAAAAAATATTGCCAATGAGCTTGTTGACCACGTGTGAACTTTGGATGTAGTCCTTGCTGCACTTGATGTGGCTACCATAAGGAAAGGCAGGCCCAGAACTGGGCCACTTTGATTCCATTTGGGTCTCTGCATTGTGACTAGTTCTAGCTCTTCAGGGCTACAAACTGTAGGCTCTAGGGGCTTGGGTGAAGTCTTGAACTCTCTGAGCCTGAGCTGCTCTATTCTTGCACTTAATGACCTTTGATGTCATTTGCATTAAGGTTGCTTACAGGATGGTGTGCTCATCTAATGTGAATGAGGACTTTAGGACTTGTCTACTGAGTCAGGTAATTGGTCTATCCAAGCAGTTTCCTACCTCTGGTGAAGGACTGATACCCAGTGAGCTGGGAAAGTACAGAATTATACAAGGTAACCTGTGAACTGAACTGTGCTTCATATGTGGGTGAAGGAAGTTTCTTCCTGACCTCTTGAGATGATCAGTATATGCCTTGAAGCATAAGAGGCATTTACCCTTATACGAGCTTGCATAACTACAAATGTTATTGGCTAAATAATTACATAGCCTCTTGAAGAGAGACAAATCAGTTGCAGAATGTGACTCAGTGCCTTTTGTATCAGACTGTTCCAAGAAGTATAATAGTCTCTTAATTGAAGGCCTTATACCTTGATATTAAAATGCATTTCATTGGCATTGGTATCAAAGAAATGTTAATGCTCCTACTTCTAATCTTTCTTGAGACATAGCAAGTATAATTTTAATAAAAAACACTGTGCATGACCTTCTTATAATACCTATTTTAAAAAAAAAATGAGAAAAAAGCAATCTATTTTAAATGAATCCTCAAACATCATGTAGTCTGTGTGTTTAATACCAAAAACATTTTCTTGTGCTTCTGAGGCTGTTGCTATATTGATGTGTGACATTTAATTTTCAATAAAATTTTGCATCTTGGTTTATCTTGGGACTTTCCTTTGGCTAGATGGCTTTCTCTAGACCTTTTACATGTCTGCTCACGTGATGGAGTAGTTTAGTTGAAATGAGTATGGGTACAAAGAAAAATCCTTTTGTTTCCTGTTTTATTCACTTGAGCTTGATTCTTGTGAGTATTAATAAGATAAGAATGGAGTCCTTAAGCTATGTGTTAAAGTATGCATTTGTTTTCTATAATGTAGGGTGCTTTGGGTTGGCTTCTGTTTCCTTGCTTTAAAAACAAAAAAAATCCCCTAAGTATTTTGTAGTCTTCTAACTAGCTTTGGTAAGGTGTGTGTTAATTTCAGCTGAAGCTCAGTTAGGATAGGTGCCTGAACCTGTAAAGTAGAAAAATTTATTTTGGTCCTAAATCCAGAAGCCTCTTGGGTTAAGGGTGGTGTCAACTTGACTTGAATTTCGTGGCTGGCCTCAACTTTTATAATTGGTGAATTGAAACCTCAGACCTGAATCATCCCTTCACCCTGAAAAGTTGGGTCTGAACTTCATGGCTTGGTTTCACTTCCCCTTGGGAGTTGCTGCCATCGTTAATATTAATTTGTGAAGCTTCTTGTGCTTTCCACTTCCTTGAGTCTATGAAGTTTGCTGGATCTTGTCCTGCATCTTCACTGCCAAAGGACAGTTCACACCCTTCTGTACCTCTTGTAATTGTGTAATTAGGTAACATTTCTTCAGGGCCTTAGATACTCTAGCCTGTTAGCATAGATGTTTTCTCCACCCAACACTGCAAGCCTTAAAAGTGCAGGAAGCTGGAGACAATGTAATTGTACGAAACTCGACCTTGAGTGCTGAAGGTTTTAATAAATTATCTAGGAATAAGCCTTTTCTTTCCTTTGCACTTTGCTTATTTGAAGTAATAACTATTCTCTTTGCATAGAAGGAAAGCCAGTTCCCAGGAATTGGTGTAACCAGTTATACCCAGACAAACAAGTTTCCCAATGGGAAATAAGATGGGAATGTGCCCTTGCACATTCACCGCGAGGTCACCGTGATATGACTGAACGAGTGCCAGGCTCCATGGCAAGCGGGGTGACCTCTGCTCCGTCGGGCAAGCACAGCTTGTGAGGGTACGTGGTGTTTTGGAAGTGTGCCTGCTTCCCCAACGCCTCTGCCCAGTCTTGCAAATGTCCCTGGTGTCGGAGAAAGAAAAACCCGCTCTCTTGTGGCATGGCAAAGCTCTGCCAATTGCGCTGTTGGACCTGCTTTAATGATCATTTTCTGCATATCCCAAATAAGACCCCACTCCAGATGGGATGCCGCAACCGTAACTCGATCTGGGTACTGGGCCACTGTTCAGAAGCAGCCTGGGCTTTGCGCTCCGGATCGCTTACGAGGAGGGATTGCAGCTGGGACCCTCGGGGCTGGGCAGGGGGGAGCTCGCCAGCCAGCTTCTCCGATTCATGGATATGCTGGATGGAGTTTGGGGCTGTCTGGACTTGAGGGAGGCTAGTGCTGTTGTCGAGTGGTAGTAGGAATCTGATACTCTTAGCGAGCAGCCTGGGTGGTTTGGATACCAGGTTCTCCTTAACACTGGCAAAAGCTGTGTGTCTGTCTCAGGCAGCTCAGACCATCTCACCATACCCTGAGGTGTATGGAGTCTGTCCTGAGCAAAGAGCCTCTGGGTGTTATACGCACCTGTACACCTGATAACAACCTCGTTATATAAATAACTAGGAATTTTGGAGAAATCAAGGTGATAAGTGTGACTCAATCTGAAAATTGTTTCTGCAGTCAGGTGTTAGGGGTAGTTAGGATGGTTTGAGATGGCTTCCTCAGTTCTTGTTCTTACATAAAAGTCTTTGACCACAAGGGAAGCTTAACTTAAAAATACTTTTCTTGAGTTTTGGCAGCTGTTTGCTGGCTTTGCATACGTTCTTTTCAACTGAAAAACTTACGTAGAAACTCTTCCTTAAAGAAAAAATTTGAACCGAAAGTGAAGCTTCCCTTTGTGGGTATTTCACCATTTGTTTTTTAAATGCTCAGAATACCTGGGAAACTTCTTATTTCTCGTTGACTGTCTCTCCAACGATCTTTATCTGTGATGCTGCCATGGTGACAGCAATTTCACTATCAGTAACTCACCACTGCCACAAACAGGAAATGTAGCCCCTTGGATGCACACTCTTAACAACCAACTGCTGATTCCTGTCCTAACGTTTCCTTGGTTTGCAGGACCTCCATGCAGTCGCAGTCATCCTACGGCTCCAACTCTCCACCGCTCAGCAAAATGAACAGCATGAACAAGCTGCCCTCGGTCAGCCAGCTAATTAACCCCCAGCAGCGCAATGCCCTGACCCCAACCACCATCCCCGACGGCATGGGAACCAACAGTAAGAAACCCTCGTTCCTTCTTCTTCTGTTCCATGTGTGCTCCCTGCTAGCCTGGGCAAGGAGACTTGGCATCTCCAAGTGGCTAGTGTTAGGCTGGGGAGCCTGGAGTCATTGACTGGGAACCTGCAGAGCCAAATATTGCTCATTACGGTGCCATGGGGCAAGGCTTCAGCATCCTGCTCTGAGCCTCGCAGGGGTGAGCAGAGCTGCTGCTTTCTGCAGATCTGTCTGGCTGCACTGTCATCTGTCTTTCAAGACTTATTTCTTCTTCCTTTCCCAGCAGAGGAGATGAAAATGTTAGCAAACTTTTTTTCCCTGGGTTCAATTAAGACACTTCTTAGTTTCAAAGGAGATATCTGCACTTCACAGCTCTGTAACCTTCTTCCTCCTGGCTGCTGAAGAGTGCCCAGCAGCCCTGTAAATCCGAGATGACAGACGTGGTTCTGGGGACTGAGTTGTGTTCGTTGTTTTTTGGGGTGTTTTGGTTTGGGTTTTTTTTTTTTTCCTAATTTCAAAAGGGCTGGGCTCTTGCCCACACCTGTTGCTGATCCCCTTCGGGTGCTCTCAATGTCTCTGAAAACAAAGCTGTTTGGCTTCTGTATTGGGTTACTCCACTGGCTCTGTCCCACTCCTCTCCCGCGGCAGGGAAAGCCGAGCCGCCCACGGCTTGCTTAGGTTTCTACCGAGTCTGTTTGTCAGGGAAGGTGACACGGCAGTGGCAGCACTACCGACAGTTGCTCCAGTGAGGGGAGAGCTCCTGAAGGACTGTCTGTCATCTGGTCCTTCCGCAGTCATTGCAGCCCTGCCTGAAATTCCCCATGAGCTCACTCCACAGAGTGCTTTGCTTTAAAGCTGCTCCGGCTGCGGGTGCTGTCCTTTGGTGCTGTGCTGGGGGCAAAGCGGGGGTCCAGGGACACCTGGGTAACAATGTGCTCCTCCTTCTTCTCTCCTCTAGTTCCCATGATGGGCACCCACATGGCCATGACCGGCGACATGAATGGCCTCAGCCCCACGCAGGCGCTGCCTCCTCCCCTCTCCATGCCTTCAACATCCCACTGCACCCCCCCTCCTCCGTACCCCACAGACTGCAGCATCGTCAGGTGAGCGGGTGCAGGCTGCCCGGCGCACGGTTACCACCAGCCGGGAAAGCAGGT